>NW_024962275.1:2059943-2155772 GCF_019238085.1 Lagopus leucura
TTTTTTTTTTTTTTTCTCTCTCTTTTAAGAATTGTAAAAAAAAAAAAGTGGGTATTTTGAAGGACAGCAGTTTGAAAACAAACCTGTTATACAGGCGGTGCTGGGATTCAGAATGTAAATTGAACTTCTGAAGCTGCTTGCTCGCTCATGTGCATCAAATGGAACTCACGATTGTTTCTCTTTGCTGTATGTTTGTGGAACAAAGGAGGTGGACCTCAGTGTTTCTCTGAGGCTGTTTTCCCCCCTCCTCCCCAAGGTAATGACTCTCAACAGTTGCATGTTGCTCTGATGGATGATGCTGACAGTATCTTCTGGTTTTTGTATATACTGACCCTAAGCTCATCTGAGATCTCCGGAACTTCGCTCCTCTGCCTCCAATGTAGGTGTGTGGTGCAGGTGGGAGTCTCTTATAGGAAGAGGAGAATGTGGAAAGTGAGGCTGTGTGCTTACAGAAGTGAGGTCTGCACCTAAATGCAGGGAGCTTAGGAAACAAGATGGCAGAGCTTGGTGGAGTGAACTTGTTGAAGGGTTTCACCACCACAGTGTGTGCAGCTGGACAGCTGTTGAGGCAAATCAGAAAGTGGTGGTGGCGGCATGATATGTTCTCTTTATTTTAAATCAAGAGTGCTTCGACTGCGGGTTCTTCCAGAATCCTGACTCGGACTGAGGCCTAGTAAGTATTTAATGTGATCATGAAACAACAGAACAAACTGTTCCTTCAAAAGCAGCTGAAAGAAGGTCCTGCTCAGCTGCAAGCTCACCAGTCTCAGCCCAGCAGCTTGCTGGCCTTGTGCATTTCTAGAGAGAATAGCTGGGAATTCTAGTGCATTTCTAGAGAGAATGTGGGAAATGAGGAGCTGCAGAATGATCTTCAAAAGCTGATCGTGAAAGGCTTGCCTGACTGCTAGCTCTGATTGAAGACCACTTCAGCCAGACCTAGTGTCTTGTGCTTTATCAGATGCTTTAGCGAAGCCCAATCAGGGGCACTAGAGAGGATGAGTGCAGAAGAACTGAGGAATGAGTAAGAAACTGGGCAGCAAGAAGTGATGTTAAGAAAGCACGAGCTGCTAGCAGGTTGCTAAGGGCACTCCTCTGGGATCAATCTTATACATAGGGCTTTTTACAGACAAACATACCAAAAATAATAACTGAGGGGAATCGATGGTGGCTGTTAGGCCATTCTGTTTATGAGGGCTGAGATGTTCATACATCTAGGAACATCTGAATGTCCTTGGTGCATGAAGATAATACAACATCAGTGGAATTTAGTGGTACCTGTAGCTTGCTATAGACAGCTGACTGATGGGAGTTTACCATGAGTGTATTAATTGATGATAAAACTGTTACTGCCATCCAGTGTCATATGACTTTACAGAAGACCACAAGTGCTGCAATTACAGACTGTGCTTCCAGCAGCCCACTAAAGGAGGATCTGAGTTACACTGCCCTGCTTTGTGTGCTTGACAAAAGTCTTCATCAGAGGAATAATATCAGTTGAAACAATTGTCTCCCTGGACTTCTCTCCTTCCTGTCCTCCCTCCCCTATTGTTCTCTTCTTGGTGTTCAGTGCAAATTGATGCTTAAGAAAGTATGCACAGAAGGAAGGTTATGTGATGGGAAAGAGCGTAGCAACCCATTCATTTTATGTGAGGATTTAGAACTTATTCTAAATAATAGTTACTGATTGCGTACAATTCCACTTGTAACTAATCTTTTTTTTCCCCCACAAGTGAAAGTACTAATAGCTCTTAAAGAGTTGCAGTTTCTGAAAGTGATGTGGTGGTATTCCCTTCTGTAGAGGTAGGACTGAACTTGACTTCTGAGGCTTCTCTGCTGAAGTACATCTCTGAGGAATGCCCCAGACCACCTGGCTGGCTAGATAAAATACACACATCTCTGGCTCCAGACTAACTGAAGTGGCTGTCTGGCTGCAGTGGTGTGTTTTTTAAGAGGTATCATCTCTGTGTGGGCTGACCAGGTAATGGTATTCAGCACATGCAGTGATGACAGGTTCCAGTCTCTCCTAATAACATGCAGTTTCTTACTTAGCATAAAGCTGTGCAGATTCTCTGTGCAAACAACGCCCATAGGATGCCTAATGGGCTGCGTCCCTGAGCTGGGCTAGGAGGAGCTGCTGGGGCAGGTATGATATTAACAGTTCTAGGTGCACTGCTATAAAACTTGTAATAAGAGCAAACTGTCTTATCTCAGTTTATACAGATAGAGGCTGGTGTTTGAAACAGGGCATTGGAGAGATGTGAAAATAGTGGCACGGTGCCTCTTGTGTAGAGGAAGAAATGGCAATGTCACCAATATCTTGTTAAGGTTGCCTTCTCTGATAATAGGGAAGTGGAGACGATGTATGGAAAACGGATGACAGTGAAACATGTGGTAAAAAAAAATCCCATCCTAATTTTGTGACACAGAAATTAATTGTACAGGTTTTGAAGCTAGCAAAGATCTGTGTACAGTGAAGCATGATCCTCTGGCTAGCTGCCATCCTGAAATAATGCTCTAAGCTCTGGGGAAGCATTACCTCGGCAAAGGGAGCTGGAGTTGTTCTGAGTTGGCAGATTTTCCTGGAAGAAAGATGGCAGGCAGACCACGCTCCCAGACAGAACTACTTCTGCTTTCTGTTACCAGTAAACATATGGCTGGTTAACTTTGGCGTGTTGTATAATGCAGCTGTGGCTGAAGGTAAGTTATGCAGGCTTGGATGTGACTTCTTCAGTCCTGCAGTTCCTTCTGCCACCACTCTAGCTCACCAAGGAGGAAAACTGAACCCCTGTATTGGGAGAGGGAGCAGAGGGCTGTGAAGAGGTGTAAAACACCATTTTCTACAGATTCTATTGACAACACGTGAACCTCTGCAGTAGCAGAGCTGGTATTTTTGTGGTTACTGAGTTCTGTCTGGACTTCCTGCTTTTGTCTATAGTGAATGCTGAGCTTGGAGGTTTCTGAAGGCTGAATTCTCAGTGTCTTCTGTGTTGTCATGATTTTTGTCTTCCTGTACGTTGCAGAGCATTTCTGATCCAGCTTTATTTTTAGAGCTTGGTTGTCTTACAGCAGGGGTTGTTCTGTCTGTCCATTTAATGAAATGAAGGAATGGTGCGAAGTTGTGAAAAGTTGGGAATGTCATTATTAGCAAGGTTCTGTTCTGCTAAGGAGGTTAATATGCTGTTAATAGTTTAATCCTAGAGTTACAGACAGTAAGGACATCATCTCCTTTAATATGTTCATTTTGGCTGTGTGATTTTTATCTATATTAGGGTAAAACAAAAAACTGAGATGTCAATGTAATGCCAAGATGTAATTTGGGATGTTTCAGAATTGTCTGTAGCAGACCCTTGGAACAGGCTTTGCACTGATGCACTGCTTTTCTTTCTGTATCTGCTTAACTCAAGGAACTGCTTAAAGCTGGACTCTGTGTCTCCTTGAGCTTTCAATAAACATCTGCCATACGCTGTCAGAACCTCTCCAGCAGCTGTGTCAGGCTTCAGAGGTCTGGGCTCATCAGATCAGTGCATTTCTCAGCATTTTTACCAACATCCTCTTTCTTTGAGCTGGGGAAGGGGCGCGCTGGCTCTGGCTGCACACAGTGAGCTCTGTGCTATCGCACTGAGAGTGAGGGTGGTGTTGTCACAGTGAGACGTGGCTTGAAGTAGTTAGCCCTTCCATCCCATTTCTTAACAGACTTTGTTACCAAGTGCAGGATGTGGTTTTCTAACTCTTGCTTTGAAGTGGGAACTGATTTTGATGCATATGTTACAAAGCAGTGACAGTTTCTTTCATATCGGAATAGTGCAGTTGCAGACCTCTTTAAGTAAGGAGTGCAATGAGAGTGGGCATAGCTCAGCAAGTAAAAATGGTGTCAAGAAAACAGAGCTGTATATTTAGCAGTAAAGACTTTCCAGATTTTATGACACAGCCTGCACTGAGCTCCCAGTCTGTCCGTGCTTTTAATAAAGAGGCTTCCTCACCTTCCAGCAGGGCTCCTTCAAAGCTTAGACAGTGCAACCTCTTCCTTGTGTACTTCAGTATTGGAAGGTGAGGTGTTCAGAAGCGCTAACATCGAGTATTTGAGTGCTTATAGCAGTCCTTAGCCAACTGATGTTGGGAGAAGAGAGATGGGCAGCGGGGTTTCCTCAGGACAGATCTCACAGTTGTGTGGGTGGCTCCCTTTTCCCTTCAGAAAACCCATGTGGGCTGACAGATGCCCTTAACAGAGCACAGGGCTGCTGTGCAGGCTGTGTATTGGTGCTGCCTCTTCAGCTTCATGTGGCTGTAGGATGTGGGGTTGTTTTTTTTTTTTTTGGGGGGGCGGGGGGCCTTTGGCGGGGGGTATATTGCATTTCTGCTTTCTTCCCAAAGGATTTGCAAATATAAGTTGGCCTATTCAGGTTCTCTTTAATTCTCTTCCGTACCTCATAATATTCTGCTTTAGCCTTGTCTGCCATCAGATGAACTGCAGCATGAATGGTAGAAGTAGTGCATTGGGTCAGGAGGTGTAACTGGGGCTGGTGGAGAGGAGGGACAGGAAGATGTGTTTGGATGTTCTGAAGTATACTTCTGCAGTAAGTCCTGTGCATTAAAATCTCAAATGTAGTTCTTTGTCTGTCTTTGCCAGTTTTGGAATCAACCAGCATGAGTACTGAAGCTGACACTGTAGCTGTGGAGCTGATCACTTGTAGGAAACATGGGCTGAAGTTGTTGGCTTGCTGGACAGCAGGTTGGGGCGGCACATCTGAAACCAGGAGCGTGAGCTGTGCTGCAGTGCAGTGCTGGAAAGCAGTGAGCAGCTGTGCCAGAGTGGGGCCTGGGGTGACGGCGGTGTGGGGCAGCTGTGTGCCATTTCCTCTGCAGCTGTGGAAGAACTTGATGTAAATCACCTTATGGAAAGGACAGTTCTTGGAACCACACAGCACCTAGTCTGGAATCTTGTTTTTTGCTAACATGGGCAAGAATGAAAAAAAAAAAATGCTTTGTTTACTATATTGCATTAAAATTGGATTGATGAAACACTGTGTGTATCCGTATAGGACTTAATGGAGGTACTTTGCTTACTGCTTGGGCTAGAAGGAACTCCTGTATCTTGAGGAAAGCATGATAGAAAGGTGCAGATCCACAGCTGGCCCATGGTAAATGTTTCTCACCTTCCCCTTGGAGCTGTTCTCCTCCAAGGTCTAGATATGAGTGTTTGCTTTAAACCTCTGCTGTGTGAAGCGGTGGCTGTCAGCTTGTGTCCTGTGAGTGAGGTTTGTAGTCAGTCACCTTAAGACAACAATTCACAGCTATGCATTAATGTTGGCTGAGGAAACATTTGCTTTTCAAAAAGGTTCAGGCTCCTAAGTTTCCTTGTTTTCATTTCTTTGCTGCTGTGGTTTGTCGTGTGGATGACATGTGGCTGCATGGAGTTACCTTCCTAGGCTGAGGCCATGTTGTCTATAAGAGTGCTGTGTTGCTCATGGCTGGCTATCTGCCACGCGGGAGCAGGAAAGGAAATGCTGAATTCCTAATAGAAACTTCCTATTTGCTTAAATGAGGGCACTTACATCTTGGTTAAATTAAAGTCTGGGACAAAAGCAGTCATTTTGCTCCCGGATGACAAAAATAATAAGTCTGAGCAGTGTAGACTTGTAATCCTGTTTATGTGGTATGGTAGTGATAAGTAGTTTACACAGCTGAGGCCATTTTAATTCCTCCTACATGTAGGAAAACTGCAATGTTGAAAGTATTTATCCCAAACAAATTCTAACACTATCACTTAAATCCTCTGTAGAGGAGCAAAGGTAAGCGGGTAAATCTTGCAAGATCAGTGAGCTGTGCTGTTTGAAACAAAGAAACCAAAGGGTTGCTGAGCTTTGGGGTGATTCTGCTCTGCTGGCAGAGGCACAGGTGTGATGAGCCCTCCTCTCTGACTTGGGCTCCTCCACTGATGTGGACATGCAGAAGTCCAGGCTGCACTTCATGCTGGTGCAGCATTCCTTTGCTGTTTCAAGTCATTTGAACTGTTAAGTGCAAACTGATGCTTTTTGTGTTTCTGTTGCAAGTCCCCAAAGCGGTCATCATTCCAAACCACTGGTTTTATTTAACTTCAGATAACTTTTTATTTTCAGCTCCCATCAGCTATGGGGCTACCGAGTGCTGGTCTGCTTGGTGACCATTTAAACCAAGAACCTGCTGGAGCCTTTGATAGCTTAAAAGTTTTCTTGATGACACTGAATGGGTATCAGTACTAACAACATTTTTCTGCTCAGATTCTTGCTGATGGGAGTTCAGAGCAAATGGGCTGGGAGTTCTGCTGAATGCTGGGAAGTGCAAAAACACTTCAACTGTGAATGAGAAGATGGTTGGGGGGGAGGGAGAGGAGGAGAGGTCATTTTTTCTTGGCTTGTGTGGGGCTCAGATGGCTGAAATGGGTTCAGTTCAAATAAGCAGCAGTTCTGATATGTTCTGCTTTCTTTTTGTTTGTATTTCAGTGCCACAATGGCAACTGCACCTTACAACTACTCCTACATCTTTAAGTACATCATTATTGGTAAGTACTGCCAATGTCTGTGTAGCGGTGTGCCTCCAAACTGCTGTGATTTCTGCAGGGTTCTTATGGAATAGCATTAGCTCTGAGCAGTTCCTCATCCCACTTCAGTCCCTCATAGATCACCATGTTTGCCCTAAAGCCTTGGCAGCTGGTAGAGATGAACACAAATGCTTTGTGTGCTGCCAGGAGGGCTGGGGATGAGGCAGGTTGCTTCTCCGTGTTTCTGATGGACTCACAATCACAAGTAATGCAGCAGGGGGCGAGCACTCAGTGTGGTGTGCTTCCGTTTCTTGCAGGTCAGCTTATTTTGACCTTGTGAAACACAAACGTGAAGTCAGTAATGCAGTTATCATCATTTGTGTATTTCTGCTCCGCCCTTGCTTGCAGCTCTGTACCTGTAACCCAAATTACAGCGTGGCTGTAATGCTGGTAAATCTTGAAGGCCGTAGCCAGGTGCAGGAAGTTGCATGTTAGACCTGAGAAGGGAACGGTGGCCTGACCCTGCATGGTGTGGGATGACAGAATGTGCTTGTTGTGAGGATTTGGTGTCTGCCTTAACTGCTCTTTCTGTAACAGGGGACATGGGTGTAGGAAAGTCCTGTTTGCTTCACCAATTCACGGAAAAGAAATGTGAGTATTTCAACACAATGTTCATTGAAACTGGTGCACTTCATCTCTCTTTCTTGCCTTTCTGCTTCTGTCATAGGTGAGCTTGATGTATATCTTAACGTGGGTAGGTTTGTACTGTGCTTGGTCAGGCTTTTCTTTTGACATTTGCAATTACAGACACAAAATGCTGATGTAGTAATAGCAAGAATGATGTCAGTTCTGTCTGAGAGTGGGAAGAATGTATGCATTTCTACAGCTTTTCCAGGGAACTGTGGTATGAAATAGTGAGATACATTGTCTGAAGTTTGCATGTATTTAATATTGGTATGGCTGAAACACAGCTGGAGTTTTAAAAATTAAGTACTTTAAAGGGGTGGGGGATTCACTTTTCATAGGCTGCAGATTTAAGCATTGTCATTCTCTGTAGCTGCTGTGACTCATGGCACTAGGACTGCTCCTGCGTGATGGTGTTCAAGGCTTTCAGCATTCCGTCTCAACTGTAATATTCCTTCATGTATGCTATCCTAGCTAATTAAGAATTAGCTTCAGCTCTTCCTACTAATCTGCATTGTCTGGAGTTTGCAGTGGCTGCTATGAACTCCTGTGACTTCCCGTGTAGCTCACGCTCGATGGACACGTCTGTAGTTATTTGTTGCTACAAAGTTGGTCTTTATCTTGCACTCCTGGGTGTGCAATAGCTGTGTGCACGCTGCAGACTGAATGTTCCTGTTTTGTGTAGGAAGTGAATTTTTAACTGCTGCTTTGAATCCAAACCCCAGATAACCCACTTGTTTCAGTGCTACTTTGCATACGGTTCCATTTATGAACAGGCAGTGACTTGTTCTTAGGTGTGCTGAGCAGAAGGGCTGCAGTCAGACAAGCTGATTTATCAAACGTCTCTGCTATGGGACTCTTGAATAAAGGTGGCATTCAACCTTTCTCTATTTTCTTCACTGCTCGTAAAGATGAGCACCTTAAGATGGATTTATTGTAATAATCAGAAGCCTTTTAGTATTTGATTTGCTGTATGAAAACTGTTAATGAAATTGACTTTCCATGGATGGTCACAGACTTTGCTCAGTCTGAACCCACTTGAATATTCGTTTCTCAACTGTTTCAGGCTTTTAACCCCATCTTGGTAATTCCTTAAAGTTTCTTTATCCTACTGTGTTAAAATAATTAATTTCTGCAAGGGCAGGGCTGAGATCAGCTGACTCAACACTTTCTGATATGCACGGTGTCAGTTATAAATGCCCTGGGGAAGACAAGGAATCCTTTTATTCTTCAAACAGCAGTTCAGGAGGTAATTCATTAAGTGACACAGTTCAGTTACTGTAGCTGCAAAAAGGCCTTAGAAGGAAGAAAGGAAGATGTGCTCAAGATGTCAGGAAGGCGATGGTAGTGAGATCTCTGTGGCAGGGACAGTGCACTGCAGAGATCTGATCTTCCCTCTTATTTTTCATGACAGTTATGGCGGACTGTCCCCACACAATTGGTGTTGAATTTGGCACAAGAATAATTGAAGTTAGCGGCCAAAAAATTAAACTACAGATCTGGGATACAGCAGGACAAGAGAGATTCAGGGCTGTCACACGAAGCTATTACAGAGGAGCAGCAGGAGCTCTCATGGTCTATGACATTACCAGGTAAGGTGCTGCTGGCTGGCTGTCGTCACTGTGTTCTCTGAAGCTCTTTGGGTCTGCAGCTCTCTCTGTGCTGCTCTGTCTCCTTGCCTTCACCAGAAGACTCGATGTCACGCTGTGTGAAGGTTACCACCCTTCTTTTCCTGAATACTTGAAGTGCTTAAGAGCTGAAAATGAAACGTAGGGAACTGAGTGCTTCTGGAAAATGCCACTGGTGACAAACCAAAGGATGCTGCGATTCCAGATCTTGGCTGCCTGTGTTGAAGTTGGCTGGAAAATTGGCTTTACTCTTAGAACTTGCCTGCAGTACACGAGCTGCTCACTTGCTAGTGATGAGGGAGGCAGTGAATGCTGCTGCTTACCTAGCGAAAATATTCTGAGTAGGCACAGAACAGAACATTGCTTTATTGCAATGGGCTGTGCAAATGTGTTTGATGTATGTGAGAGAATTGGAAGAGTAGCCCATGAAGAGGCTCAGAAGTGAGACTTCTCCGATGAAAGGAGATGGCGCAGAAGCTGTTCTGTTCTCCATTTGCAAATGAAAATTAAAGATGCTGCTGGGAGAACAATTAATCAGATGTGCAACATGAAATACTTCTGCCTTCCTGTATCTCCCCCCGCATCTTCCATGGCTGTTCTTGATGTTCTTTGTGCACTTATCTTTTGTACACATAAATGTATCACCTGTTTGCTTAACTACAAAGCAAATGATGCGATGTGCTGTTTGTTGCCAAGGTTCTGTACAGAGCTGTACTGCTGTACCCAGCTCTCTAACAGTATCTGACAGGAAATCCTTTAATTGTTCTATATAACACAACATGAACGTTGTCCTTGTGGAGACAGTGACACCAGTGAGCTGGTCTCTGTCCTTCCACCTTGTTTGTGTTGCTCTGTGCTTTGAAAGTGAGTTTGTTGAAGTCTTGGTACGTGTCCAAACAAGATGCTGCTGCTCCCTGTTTCTTGAACTGGGAGAGGAACAGGTATGATGTGTGAATGTGCTTAATGGATGCTAACTGTGCTGATGGCACTTAGTTAAAAAATACTGTGGCTAAAACCTGTACTCACTTGATTCTTTGCAGAAGAAGTACGTATAATCACTTAAGCAGCTGGCTGACAGATGCAAGGAATCTCACCAATCCAAATACTGTAAGTTGGACTCTATTTAGCTTGAAAGCAAGAGATGGAAGGCTTAGGCCAAGCATCTGCAGTGATAGCAGTGCTCTTTAGAAGGAGCTGCCTCTGTTTCTCAGCTACTTAGTTCTGAATGCCCTCGCTCTCCAGCAGATCAGAAGCTCTTCCCTTACTGCAGTTGGTGCAGAAATGCAGGTTTTTGTGCAGGAGAACAATGGCTTGTTTCAAAAATCTTACTGTGCTTTACTTCTTGGGGGCCTTTTTCCAACTGTTGGAGACCAAAATTATGGTAACCTCTGAAAAGAGCTTAACTTCTGTTCCTACTGCTCAGTGCCTTGTGGTAACGAGGTGAATTGGATGTAAACTGAATCCTGAGCAGAAGCTGTCCTGCTTTTTGGTGGAGTAGGAAGGAGGGCTGTTCTGCATCTTTCTGGCTAAGCAACAAACCTGTTGTCCTTCAGTCTTCTTGTGAATGACTCTGAAATGCTTTAGAACCAAGCTTTTGGGAAGACTCCCTGCTGCAGTGGAAGAGAACTTGTAAAGATTCTGGTTGGGTCAGCAGGCGACCAAACGCGAGATGTCCAATTTCAGGACTGAGCCGTAGGGCTGCTGCTTTCTAGGACCTCATCTCATGAGAAGGCTGAAAGAATTGAAGGTAGCAGCTGTTCTGACCATAGAGGGGCACTGCTGGAGCAGCACTGCCCTGAGCATACATGAGTTCTGCAGTTATGCTATTTCACGTTTCCTTTTTATTTTTCATCTTTTCTAGTAAAGAGGGTAGTAGTGATGAAGCTAACGAGCTTTTTCTCAGGCTAATTTTCTCTCTTCTGCCCTAGGTGATAATCCTCATAGGAAATAAAGCAGATCTGGAAGCACAGAGAGATGTTACATATGAAGAAGCCAAACAATTTGCTGAAGAAAATGGTGTGTTTTTCTTTTTTCTCTTGAGCCATTGTTTCCTATGTGATAGTGACATTAAAGTGAACAGCTTACAAAGTTATGTTGTTATATGTGCAAACTCCTGTGGTGCCTCAGTGTAACTCCATCTGCTTAGCTTTGGAAGTCAGCTTGTGTACTGATGATGCCCCAGCTTTGTCATAAAATATCGTGGAGTACTGAAGTAGCCTTTTGCACAGAACTGAACGCCATAACGTGACTATTTGGGACTCTTAATGCATTGACTGACAGTTAAATTTCTGTTTCTAAACAGGTTTATTGTTCCTTGAAGCAAGTGCAAAAACGTAAGTTACTTCTTCCCAGAGTAATGTGTCAGATGTTATGTTTAAAAAGAATATATTGGTTATGGGTGAATGCAGCCACAAGGTTCAAGTGTAGCACTGTTCTACAAGCAAAAAAAAATCAGTTTGTTTTAGCTAGAGCTTGTTTCAGCCTCAGATGGATGAGTGTGTGGCTAATGGGGGTCCAAGAAGCCGTGACTTCCCTCAGGCCTTTCCAGCTCTCCAAGGGAGCGCTCAGCTCTTCATCTCACAAAGGAGGCACCACGCGGTGCTCTTGTAGGCTCTGATGGTTGGAGAGCCTGACAGAATGCAAGGGAGCGGATCTCCATGATGCAGGATGTTCCAGCTGGCACCTGTTCTAACAGAGCTTCCTAACAAAGTGGTTTGGACTAACAAATGCTCCGCTGTCCTTTGACCTTTCAGAGCTGTTCTGGACGTACAGCTCGGTGCCTCAGCTTATTGCTGACACTCAGTGTTCAGGTACAGAGTGGTGTTCAGGGCTCCTCCTAATGGCTGTAACGGCTAGAGACTGAGTTACTGTTAGACCTCATAGCCTGTCTGCTTTTAAATACTGTGAGTTCTGTTGCTTGAGACAGAAGCAGTGAGGACATCCAGCCAACTGCCTGTACCGCCTGTGTTGCTTTGCTGAAGTGTAACCTAAGTAACTCCTGCTGCTCTTCTTGTAGTGGAGAGAATGTTGAGGATGCATTCCTGGAGGCTGCCAAGAAAATCTACCAGAATATCCAAGATGGAAGCCTGGATCTGAACGCTGCAGAGTCGGGTGTACAGCACAAACCATCAGCTCCGCAGGGGGGGCGGCTAACCAGCGAACCCCAGCCCCAGAGAGAAGGCTGTGGCTGCTAGTGACCTCTTTCATGGCTTCATTTCTGACCTTTCACCTCTGTCTGTTGGGAGCAGTGCTTTTGATTGCTTCCCTGTCTTCTGTACATCTTATTGGGTTTAATTAAAACTGAAACAAGTTTAACACAGTACTAAACTGCTAAACAACTTTAGATGTAATCAGGTTATCAAAGGCAAGTAGAGTAATAAAACCTCTCCTGCATGGTGAATCTAGAAGTTTTTTTTCCTTGATTGTCCTTGTGATAGTGTCACAGATACATAATTTAAACTGAGCACTGATGCTGGACTCATGATTTTACACTTTTGCAGGGCTTTGTCTCGTACGGTTTAATTTTATGGTTCTTCAGCCTTTCTTCCCCACCTCTTAACTGTGTAGAGCTGTCCATAGTAAAGGATAAGTTTTTGGTTTTGTTTTGTTTTTTTTTTTTTTTTGCTGTGAAATGACTTCTGATGGTAGAAAGGGGCTCCGTACCAATGTGCTTTGTTGGAAGAATTCCCCATGTGTGCATGTTGGGGGCAGGGGGTGGCGCAGGAGTGCACACCTTGCACAGGGAAGCAAACATTCACTCTTGTGCTCATAGCTTTACATCATTTTTTGCCACTTTTATCCATTTGCTAACAGAACGTAAATATGTATAAAATTTGAAGGAACTGAGCTAACAGTGAAATACATCCTGTGTATATGATTTTAATGAAGAAAATGATTACTGGCATTAGAACAGTATATAAGAAAATATCAGTTGTACAGTATGACCTGTATGTGACCACGCTGCCCATCAGTACAGACATGGTGTAACTGCAGTTCACTACCAGCAGCTTAACGCCTTGGTGTTGACAGTGGACATTGTGCTGGGGAACTCCAGCCCCAGTGCCGAAATTAACACTAGTGGAATCTGTCCTTCATCTTTGCACTGTGGTATATCTATGCCATGTTATTAATCCTGTTCTGTGCAATCAGCAGTGTGCTAACCTGCTTTTTTCTTCTGTAAGCATTTCGCATTATTGGGCTTCATGACCTGCCTTGCTTTGTGTACCAAGGCCGGTTCTCTTGCACATCTTATGCTTTTATACCTTTAACTTTTGAATGGTCAGATACCGAACTGGACAGTCAGAACAACTTGTGCTCTCTAGGGAGTTGTAGCTACTGTTGTATTTTAACACTACAGCTGAGGGCTGCTTCTGGGGCAGGTTTCTTCTTGAAGAGTGCCACCCTCCTGTGTAGCAATGTGCTACTTGTGTAAAGGGGAGACAGCAAAACCCACGCGTGTACACGACAACTGAGTGGGATTTACTGTGCTGTCAGGACTAGAATGTGTCACTATGCAGCACTGTATGTCACGTGTAGCTTCAAGAATACGCTGAGTACAGTTTCAAAAAGGAAAGGGTGTTTAACCACCATCAGGTGTCCAACTTCTAGTCTTACTGCAGTGTTGAAAATACAAAGTAGTCTTAAATTCCTTTTCTAGACACTAAAACTATAAACTGTTTGGACATGTAAGTCAACAGTGGTACCAGAGTATTGTACAGTCAATGTTAAATAAAAGCCAAAAAAACTGGAATGTGCAGACAATAGGATTTGGGTAACTTGTTTGTGCGCTGTCCCTTCGTTTTGTCTGGTTAGTTTTTTTTAACTAGTACTCTCTAGTAGATGGTGTTTGAGCTCTACAGCTGATGCGTCCTGCTTAAACCAAGGTTGCACCACAGCGGGGTTTGCCCAGGGACCAGGACCTGCTGCTGCCATGAAGTGTGGAAGTAAATGTTCTAATGACTACAGCTTGTTGAGGTGCAATACCTGTATTCCCAGAATAAGTTACAGTAGGCCTTATTGTTTCTGTCACAGAAAGGATTTGTTTGGACTGCTGTACTCCTCATTTGATGTAACGATGCTATTAATCTAAATATTTGTAAATAAAGTACCTGTATCTAGATAAACTGCAGTGCCTTGTGTTAATTGCTCTGCCCTTCTCTACTTGTGCTGTGCCTTACGGCTGCAGTTCTTCACTCCTGCCTTCCTGGCCTATTTTCTGCCTGCCCCATTCCCCTGGCTTGCAAATGCTGCAGTGTGGACACTTCTGCTTTGGGTGCTGGGGAAAGCTGTTAGAAGAGAGAAGTTACACAAGATTCCCTTCTAAGGGAGGCAGTTGTACTTTAACTGCTTTTGTTAACTTTTAAGAGGGGCCTTAGGAGTAAAATGCGATAGGCTGCTTTTGCTTTTCTGCTTCCCTAAAGCCTTCCTCGGGCTGTAACAGGCCTGGGGGAAGTGGGGAGTGTGATTATTGCTGCCAGAGGTGGCAGGTGATGATGATCACGTAGATGAGAGGGCAAGGTGGAAAAGTACTGAAATCTGCCTCCAGTAAAAGGGGGAGAAGCTCTGGAAAATCACTGTGTCCCCTCAGGGGTGCAGGAGCACAGAGGTGCTTGGAGCTGCTCCTACTGCCACCATCAAGGTGTTACAGGATGCATATTAGAAACAATACTTGGGGAGAAGAAATAAGGGTGAAGGTAAGCTGTAGTCACAAACTTATTGTAAGAAAGTATTCAAAAATAGTTTTATTTAACATTCATGCATTTGAAAACGTGACAACTCAAAAGGTAAACTGAGAAATACCCCCATTTCAATGGGAACAGTAGTTGTAGACACTCCTAAATCCTTATTTTTTGGAATAACATATATACAGAAAACTCCCTTATAGACATACAGAAACTTCACAGTACTGAGCTGTTATTGCTGGTAAATACCTTTTTAAAAAGGCTTGTGGAGCAGTGAGGTAGAAGGCTTCAGGAGTGGAAGATGATGGCACAGCCTCAGGGAGCACCAGAGCACATGCAGATCAGCTGCTGTCTAAAAGAGAGGGACAGGAGTGACTGCACATGAAGGAGAGAAGCTGGCATGGTGTGACCTGCTCTGCCTGGGGCACAGCCCTCACTTGTTCTGGGCATGCAGCATCGACAGTTGCAGCTGTACATCTAAGAGCCAAAACAGCACTGACTGCTTGGACACCAAGCACAGGAATGCTTTCATTTGTCCCACAGCAATGGTCTGGGAGCAGGGCTGGGCCCACCTCTTCCCTTGGTCACTCCAACTCAGCTGGAGTCATCTCTTACCTCTGGCACTCCACTGAGGAATTTCTCATGAGCAGGAATGCCACGTCTGTGCCACTGCTGGAACGCCTGCTGAGCTGCTGGGGAAGTGTGTGTGTCCTGTCAGGGCAGCCTAGAAAAAAGCAGAACTCTGAGTAATGAGTCGTTGTCTCAGAGCTGAGGTCATGAAGGAAAAAAAGGATGAAAACTAATCTTACAAGAAAGCCTGCCTGCCTCACACAAGTTGCTGCTGGCAAAGAACTAAGTGCAGAAGGATCGTCCCACCTTCAGAAACCCTGCAGTGCCTCCAGCTGCAAGGCACACAGCCCTAACAGACTACGAGTGAGCTAAAAATCCTTAAAGTTACCAGAATTGTTGCACTAGAGGATTACCTGTGTTTTTGTTACATTCAGAGCATCACGAAGAGACAGCAGACCTGATGAACTTTCAGCTAGGAACAGCGAGTCTGAGGAAGTGCTGCTGACCAGGTCATCCAGCGCGTCAACCTGTCGCTTCAGGCTGTGAAGGGTGCCTTGTGTTTGTTGTTTTCCTCTGATCAGTACATCCACTTGCTTGGACATGCAGTGCCAGAGCTGAGCCTGAACAAACGGTTAATTCTATTTGCATCCAGTCGGTGTAGTTTTCAAGACTACATTTAAGAAGTCTGAGGCCAAGCCATAAAGGACATTCTATTAAAATCTCCCAAATCACAAGCAGCTGGCAACAGGTTTGCAATTCAACTGACCACTAAATAGTTCACCTCCTTAAGTCAGAAACAAGTTGTGGTTCTGTGGCACCTCATCATTAACTGCTCGAAAGGAACAGATACGCTCTGACTGAACTGTGCCCTCATCTCCTCTGTAAATGGCTACAAGTGCCTGTGAACTGCTGATTCTTATGTGACTAACATACAACAGTGCAACATAAGTGATGGGATGATGCTGGCATACTCCAAAAGCCAACTCTAATTATTTAACATTGTTCCTCTTGACAGAACGCGTCACTGCTGCCTGTTTTCTACTATTCCCACCTAACAAGACACCCAATTATATATATATGGCCATTATATACGGGGTGACTGTGACAGCTGGACAAGGATCTCCCACACACCCATTTTGTTCAGACTCTTTTTGGAAGGGACCTGCAGACAGATCTGTGCAAAGGTAAGAGATGGGCCACCTTCAGCCGATCCTCATGATGCTGCAGTTTCTCTCGGAGAGCCTCTCCACGCCACTGTTCATCCTGTTGGCAACACAACACATCCAGCAGCTGAGCGTGACGACACGGCCACGCTCAGCAGCAGTGTGAGCAGCAGCCACTGCCTGAGAGCTTTTTACCATTATGAAGATCTGAGAAAAATCCAACTTCCTTTCCAGTGAGAACAATCTTTTGTCAGCATCAGCAAACGAAAACATCTCCTCTAAATCATCAGATTCACACTGCATGCTTCTATTTACTGCAGAAAACGCTTCCAAATCTTCCAGTTCTGGAGGAGATGGGCTTGAAGATTTAAACCTTGTTTTAATACTGTCTTCAACCTCTGATTTAAGCAATGTTGCTGTGTCCTCTATTTCCCTTTGTCTCTTTTCCAGGTCTTCTTGAGTCTTAACCTGCAACGTAAAATAGTCTCACTGCTTTGCTGAGATACCACAAACACATCAACCCAGAGGAATTTCCCATGTAACCCAACAAATCTTTCTGCAGCATTTACATTTTGACCACTGAAATCAAATTGTAAGCTCTCTGAACAGATGCAGCCCTAATTATGAAATTCACTTTATTTGCCTACGAGGCACCGGTCTGGAAGACGCTGCTTTTCCCCAGACAGCCTTTATTTGGGTACTCAGTTATACCTGATTTTGGAGATCCACGTAGTTCTGCTGGATCTGGCCAAGCTCTTTCATCAGGTGCTTGGTTCGCTCATGGTTGCTCTGTGCCACTTGTTCAGCAGCTGCTATATCACTCTGCAGGCAGTTATTTGCATGCTTTTGTTCCTAGGAAAATGCAGAAAAGATTGCCTTCTACTGTGAGCACCCACTTGAGAAAATGAATCGAGAGCCTTTATGAGACAATTTCTTCAAGTTAAAATGCAGGAACAGCATTAATAAGAGTAACCCAAGGTACTCTGCAGCACAGCCTGGAAATATCAGAGTTTGGCTGCTTCAAAATCCATCTCATCAAAGTTAACACACGACTTTTGCTCCTCAGCAATAAGAGGGGTATTCTATCATTTTGATGTTCACAAAATAACCAAAAGCCTCTAATGTTCCCCCTTCCTCCAGTCAGGACTTACATGCAGTTCTCTTTCAAACTGTGTCCTCTGCATTTTCATTGCTTCCTTCAGACTGCAGATCCGTTTTTCTGCTCTTTTCCTTTCTGCTGCTAGCTGCCCCTGCAGATGGTTCACCTCAGACTTGGAGACTTTCAATTCGTTTTGGAGAGACTGAATTTCTCTGTTTTTCTGTTGTACCTGTAGTTCTTTTTCTGATACCTGATGTTCTGTAAACAATATTTAAACTGACACTGATTAGCAGAAATGTAAATACCTTGGCATATTTCAGACATCAGACATTTTCAAACCACTCTGCTGAGTGATGTTTAGATAAACATTGGCACCAGGTGAGAGGTGACAAAGCTGCCTTCAGAATTTCAGCTCTCCGAGGAACGAATTTAAGGATCAGGAGTCAAATAAAGTGCTGAATTAAAATTCAAGCAAGATTAACAGAACTATTGGTTGGTTTCACTAGACTTAGCACCCACACACTGCAATGATAAACTTGTGTGACAGATCTTACTGCTTTTTCTGACAGTTTCTTCAAGCGCTGCAAGTTGAGATGCTTCTTTTTCCAGCTTCCTGTTGTTTTCTTCTGTCAGCCTTACTTTTGCTACTGCCTCTTCCAGTTTCTCTCGCTGATCCCTGAGTTCCTTTTCCAGAAGTAGTTTCTGTTCTTTGAGTTTAGCAGTATTTTCTTCCAGTTTTTTCCCTTCGTGTTCTGAATTTTGCTTGAGCTTATAAAGGATCTGCCAAAAACAAATACAACTTTAAATCGGTACGGTTTCACTCGTAGCAACTCAGTCAGAACCAATACCATCACCAAACAACGCTGCAGAAGTTGAAGCAGCAGCAATCTGAAACAAGAAATACGGTCTGGTACTCAGTCCAAACAGAAGTGTTGGTCATTTTCCCTCCTTAATTTCCCTGTTTTTCTTTTGCTTAGTGCTTTATTGAAGCCAAATAAGGTAACTTCCACAAACAATTAATTGATGGTCTTGCACAGAAGTGCGGTAGAAGAGCAAGAAGCAGCTACAAATAGTAAACCACTCAAAATAAGCTTTGAGATACCAGAAATAAACTTCAAGATAAGAGTTCTGGATCTCCTGCTGCTTAGTTTTTGAGTTCTGGAACACAGATGCATTTTGTTTTGGTCAGTTTTATTTGAAATCCACGTTATCATTTCAGATACCCCCACCGGTCGCTTGTCTCCCCCAGCACACACACTATGAAGGAGTTCTCCAAGCTGTATCCAGCTGCTCCTGTTTGTCAGCTGACAAACGAGAAGTTATAGAGAACTGCCTCTGCCAGCCCCTGTCCTCACCCAACCCAGCAGGCACACAGCACTGCACTGTGCCTCCCACTACATCAGCCCTTCTTGCACACAGCTCTGCACACAAAGATCCCACCAAGAAGGAAGAGTCCTTTGCTGGGAGGCTGGATTTCAGTCAGACACAACAGGATGCTGAAGCTCCTCTTACTGCTACTCCTCATGAAGTCACACTTTCTGTCTCTAAATGTTATTTGTAAACCTGCAGCCAAAGCTTTTCCACCTGCATTATTTCAGAGGCCAGGCCAAAGCTCAGTAAGTCTCAGGTTATTTACCGCTTCTTGTTTGGCCAGTATTGTTTCTTTCTCTTCAATCTCTTTCTGGAGCTGCTGCAAATGGTTCTCTCTCTTTTTCTGTCTCTCTTGGCAATCCTTACATTTCTTTACACATTTTAGAATATCTTCTTTTAGGGTTGCCTGCTCTTTCAGCAGCTCTTCCTGGTGCTTTGTATTATCTTTCAAATTCTAAAGACAGAACAGAAGATTAATCAACATAACTAGCTGGTAAAAGTAACAGGCTCTGACTAAAAAGGCTTCCACGTGAATCTAACTCATCATCCCTACCCACACTGCAGACTGTCTCCTTCCTGACCCAGCTCAAGTGAATTAACAGAACAGTAATCACCAGATGAAGCACTAGAAGGTGCACGTAATCAAGGAGATAAAATGAGTGACAACACTCAGCACTGACCACCACCAAAGCCCACCTGAAGGATGCTCTCCGACATCCCATCGGGTGCTTTTGGCAATGAAACCTGACCAGGATCAACATGACAGCTGCCGCCCCCCTTCACAGTCAGAAGAGGAAAACAAATTCTCTGTTGAGGTGCCTACTGTAGTCCTGATCACTCCAAACCCAGCAAGAACAAAGAAGTCAACCAGCCACTGTTTATTAGCTCTGCAACGGATCTGCATTTGAGACAGTGTGCTTAATGGAGAAACGGGTGATGGACTGGCAATCTGATAAAAGCTGCCCCTTGTTTCTGCCATCAGTTCACTCATTGCATTACAACCTCCTGTATTTGACCCAAACCAACCTGTTCTGCCAGCTGAAGCTGCTGCCTGGACTCACTTAATTCTCCTTTCAGCATCTCCAGTTCGTTCTTCTTTTCTAGAAAAACAGTTGGTGAAAGACATTTTCAATCAGTGTAGCAATGGAACAGATCAATACGATGGGAAAAGCTTACAGAGATGTGGTGACAGGACTGGCACAATAGAAAGGTGCTATAAAGGAAGGGAAGAAGATTGCTCACCCACTTCAGAAGATGTTTGCAGAAAAAGCTTCACCAAGGAGGGATCTCCAGAAAGATCCTCCCCCAGCAGCAGTCAGCCCTTAAATGAGGCCTAACAGAGGTGCAGCCTCTGGGTCAGCCCAGGACGCCCCTTCCTCCACCTGTGCTCCCAGGGCTGACCTGGCCTTTCCCCAGGTGCTCAGTGCTTCAGTCTGGCACTCAACAGCTCCCATACAATCAGCAATCAATGAAATAACTTTGCAGCTAAAATTTCTTGTGAATGAATAAAAGTTTCCATCTTACATTAAGTACTTTCTGCTGGTAGGCATTTGAGTACGCTGATAACATCACAGTTGTTACGTAAAAGAAATTACATTAGAAGATGTAGTTTAAACTACGCTACAGCTTAGAAACTGTAGTTTCATCTTTACCTTGAAGATCTTTTTGTACAGCAGCCATCTCTCCACGCAGTGACTTTTTCTGTTCATTCAGTACATCTGCCTCCTGCTGCAGGCTTTCAATCTCCAGTTCCATTCTCTCTACCTTGGATGATGCGGCTCCGATGCCACCTTCAGCAGCACTCAGGTCTCTGCAAAATGTGAACGCATGCTGGTGGTTTGTTGGAGGTCCATCATGCACCCAAAGCAGCTGCACTCAGCCGTTTGTTCTCAGCTCAGGGAGATGCTGCCCAGCAGCCAGATGAACAACAGCTGTCTCGTTCCAAGGCTGAACATTTTGCCTTTCATAACATTTCTCACTGCACTGCCATGAGAAACACTGCTGCATTCAGTGCTGCCTATTTTCTCTAATTCTGCTATAGACATACTGTAGACATGCCTAAATCAAAGCCTCCACAGAGTAAGAAATGAGTTCTGTAGTATCAGAGCTACAGCTGTGTTTCTAATTACAATAAGTTACAATTCGGGACATTTTTCATCACTGATCACATTTGCAGACAATGTCTCCTACTCCCACCTTCTGGTTTGTGACAGCTTCCTTTCCAAACTCTGACAGTCCTCTTCAAGCTTTTGCTTCTCTTTACTCAGAGACTCAATATTGCTTTGCAGAGCGCGCATCTGAGAAACCAGGTGTTCACTTTCCTGACGGTCCTTCTGAAGCTGTTGCTCCTGCCAATCCACTTCCCCTTGCTGACACTGGAATAATCTCTGAATATTCTCCAATTTCAGCTTCTCCTGGCAAAGAAAAATTGTGAGCAACACACGTGGTGAAAAAGACTGAGTGAACGTATTTACCTGCAGCAGATTAAAACCTTTCATCCACAGATCACTTGCAGGCTACACTGCTCCAACTTAGGAGTACAGAGAACGTTGCCCAGACCCTAACAGAATCACAGAACGTGCATCTCTCTTCTTTCTAAATTGAATACTTACTTCTAGAACTGCAACCTGAGTCTTCTCCAGTTCATTGACCTTCTGATCATGTTGTAGCTTCAAACCCTGAAGTTCATTATTTTCAATCTCCAACATTTCCAGAACGTGTTTCAGTTCTAATAAGATGAAAGAAATCAAGGCTTATTGTAAAGCACATTAAATGCATTCTGTTCTCTAAAAAGACATTGGAAGAGGGGAACGGGGCGGATGAAACACATCGATGCAACCCCTGGGCAGCACACTCATCTTCACTTGGCGTGTCAGACACACTACTTGTTACACCTAACCACGTTCCTCTACTAGAAAGTTGCAGGCTCCTGTGTCTCCTCTTCCCCTTTTTGCTGAGCTGTTACTGCAGGACAAGCATCTGACTGGCAGACAATGAAGTCAGTTTTTTTCAGTGGTTTGCAGGCTGCTGCTGGTTACACTTCCCACCATCTGAGAGGACACAACTGCCTGAAGGGCGATCCTCTGTTCCTCCTCCACTCCAGGTGCCTTCTGTGGCTGTGCCACAAGCAGCCAGCTCCATCACACAGCACTAGCACAGAAGCTTTAGTCCCCATGGGAGATTTGTTTTTCCTCACTGGAGTGAGAAACTCAAATCCCAAGAGCAAAGCAACACAAAGCACTGCCTCAACTCCAGCAGAGGGCAACCAGTCAGAGTTGGAGTCTGAGTCTCTAACTAGGAAAGCTTTCTCTGCAGCCATTCACAGTATTTAAAGAGACTGCAGAAAATATAATGGCACAGATGTACAACTGGAATCTTAGAGCATATTTATTTTCAGTCTGCACAAAATAATATCTACCTATCTTATGCTTGTTGATTTGTCCAAGTATTATTTGAAGATTTTCCTCCTCTTTTCCAATATCCTTCCTTATGACCGAAAGCTGTGCTCTCTTCTCTTCAATTTGGACACCCAGTTCTCTCCTCTCAGCATTAAGATCTTCCAGTAGAAGCCTTATTTCCTATGGAAGTAACAGTGTTAAAATGAATGTCATTATTTGTCGTTTATTTTTCCTTTAATAATTTAAAAATATTTATTAAAATGTAACATTTTTACTGTCAACTATGAACTCCAGAATTAAACTGTCTAGAATATAGTTAATGGTGTAAAGAAACAAAACATTATGTAACATTTAGGGGAAAGCCTTGCTCGTAGGCAATTTAAAGTACGAATTTCCATGGAGGCTTTGATCCACAGCATCAGGCAAGTGAACAGGAAGGCCTTACAACAGAGAGCCAGAAAAAGCATCACCAGAGGAAGAAAACAACAAAAACAATGTTGTTAATCTTGATCCTTTTACTTCAGTGCTGGGTGCATGGACCTAGCCAGTCTTCCTTTCACAAAGAAGCACGGATTCCTTTCTGAGCAAGCAAACATCAACACAGGAATGGAGGAGACAGACAGCTGACTTACATCAGGGCTGTTGCATTTTAAGCACGCTGATCAGACTGATCTGCTTTAGAAGCTGCCTTTGGAGACTTATTTCATGTGCTTTTGTTCCCCAGGAACCAATTCTGTATTACCCAGAAACTAGAAAAGTTCTTTCTTATTTGTGCACCTTGTCCAACCCATGAGACACGCAGTCATAAGCTCGCTTGTTCTGTTTTTCAGATTTGGGGAGGACATAGAAAGCAAAACTGTTTTTGTTGAAGTATTGTGATGTTTTTATGTTTCTATTCTTTTGCTGTTCTCCACAGATGTAATTAACTGAAAGCTAATTTGGAAAAGTTACTTTTATTTGGCGCTGTTTCTCCTTCGCTTCAGTCTCCCCGTCTCGAAGAGCTTCCTTGAGGTCACCTTTCTTTTGAGAAATACAGTCCTGAAGGGCACGGAGCTGCTCCTTCCTTTGCCTGAGCTGCTGCTCCACAAACAGCAGCTCTTGTTGCTGAGCATTAACCTACGACACAGAGGTTCAGCACCACCACCACATCTGAACACTTACAGTTTTATGGCCACACACATACAAGAAATAAATCAATGCAATCCTGTTACCAGTTTGCAGATTTACTCAAGTTGCAAATCACAGGAGAATCCCATCAGAGCAATGAGCTCCATTTGCTGGACTGCTGTGGAAGGGCCAGCACTGACAATTAAGCTTTGATCTGCACAGTGCAGCCCTGGGCCTCGGAGGTACTTATTGCACTTGAGAATAAGAAGCTTAAGAACACAGAGAACTCTGCACTAACATTTATCACCCAGAAATGCAGACAGGATTGGGGTCAAACTAAACACAAACCCCAAAACAGAAAATATTCCCCTCACCAAAAAAAATCCCCAAACAGTAATTCAAATGACCAACAGTGACAAAAAAATAAGTCACAGAATTAAGAATTAGAACTTATTCAGATAAGACAGGTTGGAGCCAAAGACACTTCACAGTCCCCAGTGACAACAATGAAACTGATACTCCCGAGTTGACCAGATGCACCTCACCTGATTTTTCAGTCCTTCCAGTTCAGTTTTCTTGACCTGAAGAATGTTCTCTGCTTCTCTGAGCATTTGGAGGTGATGCTCTTCGTTACCTTCTGCAACTTGAATATCTCCTTGAAGCTTCTGAAGGCTTACAGAGAACACAAAAGGCATGGTTCAGAAGAAACAAAAATACATAGAATCCTTAGAGTTGGAAGAGACCCTTAAAAGTGATGCAGTCCAACTCCTCTGCAGTGAGCAGAGACATGCCCAGCTGAGTGCACTGGGCACACTTATTAGAGAAGGGCATCGGTTTAAGGTAAATTTAAGATAGATTTACCTTCCAGTCAGCATTTCTATTTTCTGGTTTAACGACTGGAACTCGGAGTCTCTTGCAGACACCACTTTGTTGATCTCCTTCAAAACACCTTCCTGTTCCTTCTTACGCTGTTCTAAATCCTGTGTATCTGCCTGCAATGATCTACAAAAGCATTTATGCCCTTACATATTTACGTTTTAACAGCTCCCCACTCCAAAAGCAGTCCCTTGATATTTGAAACAGTCTTGTTCTCCTCTTCCCCATCTGATGCTAATTCACAACAACAGGGTACCTTAATTGCTGATCTGCTTTCACAAGTTCAGTAGCCATTTCCTGAGCCCTTCGCTCTAGCTCCTCTGCTTCCGTTTCAGTATGGAGCAAATGCTGTTTGGCACGATTGTACTTTTGAATGGTGTCTTTAGTCTAGAGCAAAAATTGAACATCGTTGAGATGACACAACCCCCCTTACCCTTTCAACACCTATAACCTACAAGTCAGCTGCCCAAAAATGACCTCCACCTTACTTGAATATTATTCTCTTGCCCCAGAAGAGAAAAGCTTCCTCCCCTTTGACAAGGACCAAAACAGTTTCTTTCAGCACAGGTTATCCCAGGGCTTATTTTCAAACAGAAGCATTTTTAAAGGCTGCAGGTTATCCATGTAAAAATAAACTGCTTAGACAAAAATAAAAGTAAACACCTTCTGCCTAAAACAACCAACATAACACAGAAATCCTTCTGTACTTCGGGCTTTACTTGCCTTTCCCCGTGTGCTCTCAAGTTCCATTTCAGCTTCTGTGAGAAGCCTGTCTGCCTCTCTAAGCTCCGCTCGGCGTTTGAGAAGAGTCTTCTCTATACATTCAATTTCTTCTGCAATATCTTCATGGTGTTTAAGAGATTTTTCTAACTGTAGTTCTGCCATTAAGTTTTCAGTATAGCCTTCAACAAAGTCCCTGAAAGCCCGAGAAGAAAAACAACAAATTCAGCTACAAAACGTCAGAGGCTCAGCAGCCTCCCGCAGCTCGTATAAAACACGTAACAGATCAACAAGAATGTTAGTTATAAACGTGTCCAAATCTGCTGTCACTGGAAAGAGTTTTGGCCATTTCCACTTGCTTGACCAGAAGCAGTGTGCTATTCTTACTTGCGCTTGTTACGTGTTTGAGCTGCTCTGTGCAGCTCTGCCACTTCGCGTTCCAGCTCTTCTCTCTCATGCAGAAGATCTTCCATGTTCTGACGTAATTCTTCCATTTCGTTCTTGCATTTGTGCCCAGCTGCCTCTGACCATTTATCTCTGTATTTCCGAGACCTCAAATGACGCACAGTGTCTTCTAACCTTGAGACTTCACTCTCCTACACAGGACAGCAAAATTAAGACTGATTGTCCTGTTTTTCTATTTCAGTGCTCCAAAACACATAAGCAGTTACAGATAGCAGCGACCAGACCACTAACACTGGAGACAGGGCATTCTTATCAGCAAGCTCTCTGAGATTTACAGTCTTGCCACAAGACTGCTTTGAGTTCTTAAATTTTAATCTGTGGAAGTGAGATTTCTTTTTCTTCCTTCCTTTGAAAAAGCTTTGAAAATTCCTTTGAAAATTACAGGATGCTCTTAATCTGTTCACAACCCTGCCACCCTGTGTCTTACCAAGTCGTGATGCTTGGGTACATTGCAGTGAAGACCTCCGAAAGGAACGAGCGGGACAGCAAAGTTTGGAGGAAGAAGGCCATAAACAACCTGGGCTCCCACAGGAGGCGGGCCATAGGGAACAGAGCCAGGAGCAATGGAGGCTCCATCTGCAGCTGCAGGAGGAGGGCTGGAAGCCACAGCTCCTTGGGGTGGAGGAGCACCAGCTGGGAGAAGAGTATAGATGGCTGCACCAGGCGGTGGGACAAAGGGCAGGTCTTTGTGAGCATGAGCTTCCACGTTTCCTTTGCTGTCTTCTTCTGCTCTTCCAGCTTTAAACACAGGAAAAAAAAAAGTGGTTTTTCTTTTTTTTTTTTAATAAGTTTTAACAGAAAGATTTCTTGAATTGCAATACAAATATTTACTTTCAGCACTGTTGAACAAATTCACCAGAAATTAATATTAAATATCCACTAATACGTATCAGAAATACTCACTAGGAACTCTAAGCACAGCCACATTCATTACACTCCTGCACACTGTGAGACCACGAGACTCACCTTTATTAGGATTTGTTTTGTACCACCTGTTTCTGACTGGTGAATAAACCCAGCACCCTCTTGATCTGGGTAAGTCTTCCTTCCTGACCTGACTACACCCTTTTCTGGGTGGCGATGTGCCAGGGCACTGTAAACCAACTCCAGAGTCTTTTGTGCTGTGAGAGGCAGGAGTTGAGGCCTAAGGAAAAAAAGAAAAAGGATTTGTTCCTATAAGATACTTTATTCTAGAAATAACAAATAAAGGAAAATAATTTAATAATTGTAGACTTTCTAAAGCATTGATTTTTTCCAACAACAGGCTCTACACACCCTGCCTTCTCTCATTTTTAAGCATTTTGCTGCTTTAAAGAGAGAACTAAATATAACAGTATTACTCAAATTCATATATAAGGAATTTCCCCATAAGAAATGCCTCTCTACATAACAGGATTTGAATTTCTGACCTGTGATGGTGGCACATAACACCAGTATCCTCTTCTTTTTACTGGATCTGCTATACTGGTGACGTAACCATTCTGGCATGAGAGTGCATTTCTGAGTGCTGCAATTTCATCTTGTAAGTTGTCAATTTCATCCTTGTTACCTGATAATTAATCACACAGTTTTATAAGCATATAAGACAAATAACTAATGACACTGAATGTATCCTAGTCTAAGAACTGCACAGAATGGTTTCCTGTTTGTTCTCCTAGAACAAAATCCCAGAGCTCTAAAAGCTTCTCATGTTAGTGAGGAATATGCACTGCTGCAGAACAGCTTGCTTCCCTACCTGCAGGAGACAGAGATAAGAGATTACCTGCCCCAGTGTCATCCAGCAACCATCTTAAACGCTCAATTTCTGCTTTCTGTTGCTCCACTGTGTCATTCAGTTCATCAATTTCTAACTTCTGAGAGCTCAGTGCAGTCTTCTCACCAGCTTTCCCCATTTCGTGTTGAAGCTGTTTTAAGTTTAAATCAAAGCAAAGCATTTCAATATAAATTACAGTAGAACATTTTCAAACAATCTTACATTTTCCCACAGAAATGCTCACTCAGCAAAACACTTGGACCGCTTTGATGCAGCAGAACTGTTCCTCCATCTCCTCATATGACTGAGGCTTACATGTGCAGCCACATGAAGACATGCAAACAAACAGGCTTTCTTCAAATTCAAACCACTGAGGGAGGTGTAGGGCAGGGAAGAACAGTGACTTGGGAAAACTTGAAGAGAAAGGCCACAGCAGGCAAGTAAACACAGCCATTTCAGAACACCAATGAACTGCTCTCCACATAGTTCACCCTCCTTGTATAACAGAGGAAACATTGCTTCAACTCACTTGTTCTTCCTTCTGTTTCAGAAGCTGTTGTAACAACTCTATTTCTGCTTCTGCTCGGGCAAGATCCCGAGTTGCACGAGCTGCCTCAACACAGAACTCTTCAGCTTCCTCAAATTCCTGAAATTGACATTTTACCTTAAGTTTAGTTTACAAGAACATCTCACAGGCTTGCAGGTGTCTCACAAAGCTTTATGAACTGCAGAGTAACAGGAGACATCACTGCTTGTCTGTGTTGGAATTCAAGAAAATGACAAAAACAACAGTCTGCATAAACTATTTCTCCTTTAACCTAACAGCCTTTCTGCAGAGTGAATTTCAACACGTGTTCGTATGAAGCCAAAAAAATCAATTTTTAAAGGTTTAAATTTATGAACTAAATTCTGTATTTTCTTTTGCTTTTTAGTCTTACATAACAATATACTGTTAATTGATCGACTTTCAATTGCTACAGAAGATAAAACCTACCTCTCTCCCACCTTCTAACTTGCAGCAAGGCAGCCTGTTAATCCAAGTTAAGTCAGACACTGATTTATAGTATTTCAAGATGAGGCTGACTAAAGCAACAACTCATCTGGCAGGATAATTAAAAACAAAGACTTGAAGCTGAATTTAAAAGCAACAAAGACAGTCTTGATTATTATGGCATTAGAAAGCACTGCTTAATTATAACTAACAATTAATTACCAACGTTGATTTACCTCAGCTCGTTCCTGATTAATTTTGAGAACAGTCCCATGAAGAGCCTGCAGCTGGTTTTTAGCAATGCACAGCTCAGCAGCCGCCAGTTTATCTGAAGTGATGATTGCTCTCTTCAACTCCTTCAGCTCTTTATCCAGATCAGCAAATTGCATTTGTGCCCTGGCATCTTCTATTTTTTTCTGAAACCAGGAAAGCAACAGGTTTCACAGTAATTTTAAAAGAAAAGCAGCACAGAATAAAGGCCTTTCCACACATCCCATGTGGTACTGTATACACAGAACTATCACAGTAATACAAGAATCAAGGTGTCCAGTTGCACTTAAGAAAAGGGCTGCGTTTCACCTTTGTGCTCCTTCTTGCATTTGAGCTTCATCTTAAGAAGCAAAATAATTCACGAGTTCTTTAGATGCTCTTTTCCTGAGCAGCCCAACACAGAGCACACACTCATGTCTATTCCTACCCTTTTCTCCAGGTCTTCTAGTTGAGCAAGAATAGCCTCTTTTTCTTCATCTGCCTCTTGGAGCTGTTGATCAGCCAGGCCCTGGATTTCTTCCATACTCCTTATTTTTTCACGTAAAAGTTGAATTTCATTCTCTAACTGATGGACCTTGTTCTTATTCTGCCTGTTTTCAGATTTCACCTGTACATGAAGTATGCAAGAATGAGCAACCAAAACAAAGTTCCAATTAAAACCCACCCTATTTTAATGATTTTCAGACCAACTTTTTGAACGCACCACTAGCAGTATATCTTATACCTACAGAATAGCAAAACTATTCTAATCACAGTCAACAGTGCCCTACGCCAACTTGAGTTGTTGAACTTGCTCCTGGCAAGCAACCGTGAGCAATTTATCTGCTCTTAGTAAAATTACACTTATTTGAAAGATGGAGGGAAACAAGTCTACATTTGTCACAAACCTTGATCCTTCAGCTGCAACATGCATATTTCAGACAAAGCTCAAACTGTCTCAGTCTTGCTTTCATAGCTTTGATACATGCCTGTCTATATTTCTCCTGTATATCTTCCAGTTTTTCCTGCTGAGATACCATTTCCTCTTGCAATTGCCTCTGTCTTTCCCATGCTTTCTCTTTTTCCCTCTGTGTATCAGCAAGGATGCTATTGAACTCTTTCTGCAGATTTGCAAGGCTTTTCCCCAGAACATCAGCTGAATTCTGACATCTGAAAGAGAAAGCTCCATTATGGAAAACAGTAACTTTAAATCACAATACTAGGCATAAAAGCAACACAGCCCAGTTCAGAAGTGCTAGTTTAAAACATTCAATGGAAATGAATTCAGGTGCAGTGCTGAGTAGGTTGCAGTGCCAGTGTTACTCTGCTCTGTCCTTATTTCCATTTTTTGTAGCTGGGGACAGAGGAGGAAAAGAAAAAATTCTTTATTTCCAGTAGTGAAACCTGAGAGGAATGTGTAATACAACCCTCAGTAATAGAGTGCCTGAGCTCAGGCAATGCTCCCTCAAACACAAGGAAGGTGCTAAAGGTCACGTTTGAACTGCCCTACATCACAATACAAAGGATGCAGCAGATGTACCTCATTGCTCTCATCTATGGAGCAAGAACATGTGCATAAATCTAAAACTGTTTCTATTTTACTCACTTAATCTCTCCTGCTCCTGTCCGAAGCTTTTGCTTGAGCTCATTTATACGAGCCAGGACTTCCTCAGGGTGCATCAAGTTACCCACTGCATGGCTTAGCTGATTCTGAAGATCTTTAAGCTGTTGTTTCAGGAGATTGTTGTCTCCCTAATAGATAAATGCATTTACATGTTGAAAAATATTCCAACAACAATTCAGAATGATCTTAATGAAACTATTGTGTTTATATAAGCAAAGCACAGTGAAATCACAATATCCATATGCTACAGTGTTTGCAGTTGTGCCACCTCTGTCACAGACACCAGACCAAGAATCCACGCTCGACCAACGGGACCAAGACTTGAAGTCTGCTCTGCACATTGGCAAGCTGAGGCAAAAATTATAGTTCTAATATCTGGTGAGGATCTTTCATAAGCTGGTGGCCATTTTACCCTCTGAGGTGCATGAGATGGGACAAAGGGATTTGGTGAAGGCAAAGGACTGAACCCAGACTTGCCACAATGAGAAAAACTGATGCAATAAAGTCAGGCTTCCCCCCACCCCCAGTTGCACACAAATTGCTCTCTTACTGACACTGTACTGAATGAGGCTTGTGGGAAATTAAGATTTAAACAATTTATCAATCCCACTGCAATATAGGAGAGCAGCCCTGACATTATTTCAAAGGTCAATCTAAACATCCAAAATAGTCAGATAAAAGTCTGTGGTGCAGGGTCTCCAGATGAGAAATTTGCCAGGCACCACTGAACTTCAGAACAAAAATTCTTCTCACTTTCCCCCACTGGCAGTGAAAAAGCACACTGCTTATCAGGAACTTGCTATGGCAACAAGTACTTCACCTGCAGTTGTTTGAACTGAGAAAGCAGCTTATAGTTTTCTTGTTCCTTCTCTTCTGCTAATTGTGCTTTGCTCAGAGCATTCTCTAATGCTTGCCTTTCCTTCTCAAGTTCAGCTTGCAGGGCTGACAGTTCCATCTATAAACACAAACAACCTTCAGATTAATAATCCCACCTCATCACCCAAATGTGCAACAGCTGTATTTCTTTAGAGAATAACAACACAACAACACCCAGTAAGAAAACAAGCATCCCAAGGTAGCCCATCAACATATAACAGCTAGTATTTCTTTAGCATTTGCAGCACCAGTCACAATGATGATGTTCAATCTAGACCTGGCACAAATGTGTCTTTCTCACTGGGAAACCAACAGATTTACATTTATCAGAGTTCTACAGAGAATTTCCAAGTTTTGCCTGAAACACTACACCCAAAAGACCTGGAGGGGCCGGGGACAAAAGCACTTTGTTATGCATTTTTATGTATTCCTGATGGTGGAATAAGTCATTCAAAGAAAACTGAAAAATCAGCAACAACAACAACAACAGCAACAACAACAAAAGCCAAAAAAACCACCCCACCAACACCACGTTCATTTCTGATTAATGGAAACTGAGCCAAGATGCCAGTCACTGCATATCACTGCACCTGAATCCAAGACAGGATCCCCAACAGCAGGTTAAGATAAAATAGGAATGTGTAACTTAAAGCACACATTTTTCTGTATTCTAGCTTTTTGCTGGGTAAGAACAACAAACAAAAAAGCTAGCAAGCCAGATTTCTACAGATTTAAGTTAAGTTAAATCTGTAGATTTAACAACAGCAAAGGCCAACCTTGTTTTCATCTCCTATACTCACAAACATAGAAAGGCCTCTACAAAGAGGCCACAAATTCTTCCGTCTTGCTGCAGTGCAAGGTTACACATCCTAATGAAGTGATACTTCCCTCTGTTCTGCGACATCCCTAGAAGAACAATTCCTTGCAAATCACTGCACAGGCAGATGGCAAGGTATGCTGCCAGCCCAGGCTGATTGCCACTCTGGTAACATTACAGCTGTGTTCTCACCTGGCTGAGTTGTTTCAGTCTTTCCAATTCTTCCTTTTGCCGATTGGTTTCAGTGTCTCTGTCTCTCAGCTGGGCTTCCAGTTCAGCCTCGTAGGCACTGACCTCCCCTTGGCCTCCTCTGAGCGATTCATTTATTGCTTGCTGCTCTTGAAGCGCGCCTTCAAGCATTGCTATTTCCTGGAGTTTTACATTCGTTCAGAAATACGTACACAGGAGAAACAGGATTTCTTAGATTATGTTGCCACTCTTCCCCTATTCTTCAGTTCACTGTTAACTTGAAAGCTGGTATATCAAAACAGAGATGCTAAACCTAACCTCCAAATATTTCAAACAAGACAGGTAGCATTATTACATATGCAGGCCAAGTCACTGGCGCTGTGTTCAGACCTCACCTGAAGTCTGCACAAGTTCCAAAGGTGCAGCCTAAAGCAATATGCATTAGTCTAAGGTAGTAACATTTACAGAAGACTCTAGGATACTAAGACAGCCTCTTAAGGAACTGGATGATACATTTTGAAAGCCCGATGCCTCTCCTACTGCACATGAACACATCTGATAGATGTTACCATGTCAGAAAGTAAGTTTGTCCAGAGAGCTGTGTTTTGCCATTCCCAAATTTGACTGCTCGCTTAATTTTAAGTTAATCCTTAGGTATCTCAACGTGGGAAGAAACACAGCATTAAATCTTACCTTTCTCATATTTTCGGCATCCATCATAACCATTTTCAAGCTATTTCTTTCATCCTCTAGATCTGCCAATTTCTGAAGCAAAGATTCTTTATCCTTCTGCAACTCCTTACATTCATCATTGGCCTGTTTTGCTTGATGCTTAACACCTTCCAGGTATTCCTGTAATCCAATTATAATGCTTTCTAAATCCCTTTTCAGTGCTTCGTTTGTTGCTATTTGACCTGCAGAAATGCAAAGTGAATTGAAGGTATTGAAGAAACCATGTTTACTTACAAAACATACAGAACTGCCACTACTAATCTTCAACTAAGTAGGTGAACACACAATGAAAACAAGCAACTTGAACTCAAGCAGAAAGTGCTTGTGCTGTGTTTTAAAGGCCAGGATTTTCAACATTACTATCTGTGACCACTGGAAAAGTTGAGCAGAACCTGCAGTTCTTTAAATACCTCCCTCCATACACACATACTTCCTTCTACGATGGCACTTGCTACTTTTCTGCCTAAATCACTTTTAAAAATCACATGCTTTTCTGGGGCATCAACTCTCACACAGACTAGGTGCATAGTAAATAAATACATAATGACATTAATGAAGTACCTCACTTAAATCAGTTCAAAATACAGAGGAAGAAAGTGACTCACAGAAAAGACACTTCTGTGAAGGCTACAATGATCCAAGTGAATCTCAGCTAGCTCAAGAACTAGATAAGAAGCTGCTTTAATGTTTCTGAAATTAGCATATTTTGACATTATCTCAAGTCTAAATGAAAAAGCAGCTCCCTAAGGGTATTGAAATATCAGTACTTCACTTGTTCAATTAAAAGCAGAATAATTCTTCCTGATGTAACAACTGAATTGCAGATGACAAGAATGTGTTGAGAAAACAACCACTCAGCTCACACTTGATCAAGGGCCTTGGTACCTCAACATTTTTATCAGCTCAATTACATTATTCTAGATACAAAAACACTTTAAGACATGAACAAAAAATTACCATCAGTGAGCTGCTGCTCCAAGTCCTTGATTTCCTCAGTTTCCTTAGCAATCCTAGAAAGCATTTCATCCAGGCGAATCTCGAGCTGTTTATACTGTTTGTTCATCACCTCAATCTGCTGTTCTTTACTTGCTTTTTGAGCTCTCATGTGAGCCTGTAAATGACAGTTGGAAAGGCCAAGCAGAACTATGTCAGCACAGATTTGAAAAAGTCAGCTCACATTTTAGCTCAGTTCTGCAGTATCTCACTGATACTCATAGAGGTGACCAGTGCAACCCATCTTGTGGTGCTTGGTTCTGATTGTTTTCCTCTTTGCTACTTCAAAAAGAATCCCAGATAGGCAAGCAGCAGCATTAGGCAGTCCTGCCCCCTTGCTAAGGCATGTTGTATAAGGTGTGAGCTTATAAATCAGTATTTGTAACTATTACTTTTCTTCCTGCTGTACTATTTCCTCTTTCAGTCAAGAACAAACATGATTTCCCCCAGAAGCCTTATCCTATCATCGTGCATTGCCTTCCCAGCACAACGTGTCAGGTCACCACCCAAAGGAAAATACCATGAACATGCAGCAAGTCAATCTAACTTAACAGCCAAGTTCTACTTCAAGCTGAACCACTTCTGTATTTCTGAGAAATGCCCCTGTTCCACAGCGATTCCATAGCTCACACTGATTTCATCAGGACTGCACATGTATTTTGTATGAACTTAACCCATCATTTCAGCTGTGTACAAAACCTTGTTATCAATGCAATATGGTGCTACATGCTTCCCATCAGACAAAATTACAAGCAGTTTAAATACCATAGAATTCAGGAAAGTACATCATTTATACTGTCATAAAAAAGCAGCACTTTTCTTCTTTCTTCTTGAAAAAGAAATCAAGCTAACAGAAGCCTGCATTCTCAAAATGTTTGCTTGTAAAGTTCCTCCTATAACAAAGTAATTGTTTAAGGGAAAAAAAAGTAGATCTCTCTATTTTAATGCACTGAAAGCTACTTTTAACCCTTCCATCAGCACAATTCAACTTGCCACCTGTTAATAACAATCTACCCTTCAGCTCTCAGAAATGAAATTTCAACAAGCAGAAAGCAAGCCGAGGTGCTACTGCTGCTGAGTCACTTTGCCGCAGCTGCTGGATGTCACAGGAGCCCTGTTTAAAAACAACAAACACTTACACCTTTGCCTTTGTCTCTTCTTCCTTCGGGATCACGTGCAGGGCCGCCCCACCCCCGCTCTAAAGTCAGTCCGATCGCCCCGCCGCCTCCAGCACGATACCCGGCATCGCCTCCCGCTCCTCGGCCGCCCCAACAGCAGGAGGTAGCGGGGGGCCGAGGGGAACCGGGAGGGAGCGGGGAGCCGGGAGCGGCCCTCCTGCACCAGCGCGGCGATTGGCCGGGCCGGGCTTCCTGCGCCGTGATTCGGAGCGCGGCGGCGGCGGCGAGAGGGGCCGGGCCGGGCCTGGGCTCCGTGCCGAGCGCGCCCAGCCCTGCCGGCCTTAACGCATTTTTTGAAAGTGGCTGCGCGGCTCGGCTCGAAACGGGAACGGAGCTGAAAGTCGTTTTGACTTTGTGTGCGTCAGGGTGTCAAGCCGGCCTGAAAAAACTCTCTGTTTTAAAAAGTGTTTTGTTTTAAAAAAACGAAAAACACAGTATTTATAAAGAAAAAAAAACATTTCGATTTCGTAGTTGTGTAAACATTTGCCGTTGCTGAACACAGTAAGTAGCTCAGATATCGTTAGTTTTGCTTCTGTGCAGCACAAAAGAAGGTGGCTGTCAAGCTATGGCAATGCCTGGTGCCAGCTTTGCTCCCTAACTGCAACAAGTGGCGTCCAAGACACCGAGCAGCCTTCCAGGAACAGCAGGAGGACGCGGGCAGCACAGGAAGGTTATTAGTCCCTACCAAAGTGCTATTAGAGATCTTTTCAGAATTAGAAAAGATTTTACTGAAAGCAGAAAATTTCTGCTTCCAAGGCTCACAGCACGTCTGTACAAAACATAAAGACCCAGTTCTTAAAGCGTGAGCAGCTTCCATGTGTGACGTGCACTGAAAATGGTTGCTCACATGTTGTACAATTACTTGGTTTTAGGTTTGAGGAGTTGTATGTGTTCTGAGTAACAGCTGAAGCAAGTTCTCCTAACTGCCACAGACATTGCTAAGTAGCTAAATAATGTATAATCCACTTAACTACATTTCTCTGTCTGTGAATATAGATAGCAAATGGAAACTGAAGATTTTGGTTTTACTCACATGTCTTGGATCTTCAGAATTTACAGAAGCAAGAGAACTCTTCAAGTCTTCAAGCTCTTTCTGCTTCTTCCCTATTTCTCTTTTCTGATTCTCCATTTGTTTCTCCAGTGCTAAGGCTTCCTCTCGTAGCTGATGCAGTATTTGTATCTTCTTACTCAGCTGCTGCTCCAAATCCTCCCTGTTGGCCTGTGAGACCTGGGGATGGCAGCAGGAGGTTGGCTGAAACAGTTATACTGGAAACAAGAAGCTGATCAAGAAGCTATTAAACCAGCTTAGCCCAACAGGTTGTCTGAATATGATCCAATTATTTGGTTCTTCATTGCACATATGTACAATGGCCCCTTAAAAAAGGATGGGGAGAGAAAAACTCTTTCAGACGCTTTCCCCTCCTATCCACATAGAAACTCCTTTGCGTACTTTTTTCTGAGCCAGAGCACCCTCCAGTTGCTGCAGTTCCCCTGTTACTTCCAAAACTTGTTGCTCTGCTTTTCCTATTGCATTTTGCAGCTCTTCTAATCTCCTTTGTGCTGCAGAAAAAAAAAAGCCACACGTATGTTTTAATGTGCCATACAACACTGACTCATTTTTCACTAATCAGCAAAATCAGAATGCGTTTTCTTTAAGCAGTGATAATCAAAGCTAATCCCCATTACTCACAGAGTAGATCCAGTTTTTAATGTGAATGACACCAATTGACAGATCAGAGGGAAGACTCCCCTGGCATTCTTTTATATCAACTGTAATTATTACAAGATTTTTTGCTATTATTTTAAGATAATTCAGTATGAAACACTTTTGACCCCACGATATCATCAATTACGGGGTTGAGAAGCAACAGCAGTTAGAGCCTTTGACACACTGTTGCCATTCTCTTGTCAAATACATGTCAGCAGTTCCAACAGTAGAATAAATACTGCTATATTTACTTTTTTAATATTAAAAAAAAAAAAATTACCTGAATGAATCTTTTTTTCTTTACTCTCCAATTGCTCATCTAGAGTTTGAAACTGAGGTTCCAGCTGTGATTTCATACACAGATCATTTTCGTCTGATTGCATTTTTCCAGTTCCCATTTGCTGAGCTTTACTAGCAATGTAGCCTTCTGTTATAAACATGTTTCTTTTGTACCTGGCCTTACCAATGTATGGGCTTTCACCAGGTACGCTGTCAAGCTCAACATCCTGCAGTGTTAAAGCAATACAGCTGTTATGTCAGTTACACATCTGCCTCAGAAACAGGGTTGCTGTCAGCTCACAAAATGCATTTAAACACAGTGCCATTACAAATGAACAGACTATTAGCAGATACATTTGTATTTGGGATCTGCTCAGTTTGCTGCCAGTGGTCAATAATGCAAGAGGGTATTTAACTTTTGGAGAACTTTTTCTTAGTATTTTAGATGTAGAAGTAACACAGACCATACTCAGTCCATTACACTGTTACACTTAAATATTTAAACTTCACTAATCGTGAATGATGAATTTTTTTAGCTATGTTTCAGTGGTCTTTGTTTCTTGTGCAGACTCACCAATCATTTTAATTTTGCAAGTATCACAGAGGTTAGCTCCATTAATTAGGTGGGGAAAAGGGGGGAAAAAGGGAGAAATTCTAAGATGTTGTTTAACTGAAGATCATTCTGGCTTGTACGGTTTTTCAGACTGAGAGGGCCTCCAAAATTAAGCCAGAAATGAAAGCGATCATTTACTGAATCATTAATAAGAATGAAATGATTGTTCACTGACTCTGTTCAGCTAAAATGTACATGTACTAATTTTCAGCAAGTTAAAGGTCACTCAAGATTCACTTTAGATCAAATCATGTAACCCATGATTTTAGAATGAGATTTTTGTATTTTAGAACTCCTTGTAGACCTCTGTCTATTAGAACAAAAGAAAAACTATGGAAGTTTGGTATTTTCCAAGCAACTGAAAAGAAAGAGAAAAAGAAATAAAAAAGATCCATAATTTTAAAATTATTACCTCTGATGGAAAATAGTTTAGTGGCTCAAATTTTGCATCAATCTTATAAAATGCCAGTTCCTGCTCCAACTCATATTGCTTCTGGCAAGCTCGTGTCAGCTCCATTGTTTTCTGCTTTAGCTAATGAATCAGTAAGCAAAGGAAGATGCATTCACTGAATTCTCATTGTTATCACACACCATTCAATTCAGAACACTGATTTCAAAACAAAGTTCACATTAGAAGAAAGATGGTGTATTTTGGGTCGAGGATATCACAAAGTGCCACTTCATTACAAGGTGCAACATGACAGCTAAGAGCAGACAAATTCCACAGTACAACACAAATGATCACATGAAAGGTCTCTTAAGTTTACAAGCATGAGAGGTTTGAAAGAAAATGTCTCTAACTCCAAGGAGTAATTTGGGTACAGACCTTTAGCAAAATCTATACTGAATATATTTGCTGTTATTAATGAGAAATGAGATCTTACTTCTAACAGTCTTAAACTGTATAAAAAAAAAGAAGTATTATCTCCATTGTCATGTGTATAAAGCCTAAGCATTTCATTTTAGTTTAACTTTGGGCTAGTTAGGAATTTTTATTTTTTTCTTTTAAAGAGGTCTATCATGTGATTCCCTTTTAAATCAACTTTCTGTGCTGAATACCTGAGGGAGAACATGCAGTAATACTCCAATAGACAGTGGAAAGCAAAACTACTGGAGAAAAAGAAATAGGTAAGACTGGAATAAAGGAGAGAAGGCTTACAGAAAGATTTTAAAGAAACAGGTCATGCAAAAATAAAACAACCAAAGAACGACACAGTAAATACAGTCTCACCAGACCTCTATGCAACATTTCTACTTTACTAAACATGCAAAGAAAGCCTCGAAATCAAAACAAGCATGCAACCCAGGAGCACAGTGGGCTACCTTCAGTGAGGAATAAAGGCTCTGCGGAAAGGGACTGTGACAAACCAGTGCACAGCTACAAGGAGAGAGAAGCAAGCAGAGTTTGTCATCCAGAGGATAAGAGGGGGCTACATTGCAAAATATCTGCTGCCAAATCTCACTATACTGAAAACTGCCTTGTAGGAATAGGCCACTGGTTAGTAAGTATGTTCAACACAAGAAAGAGCTACATAAATATTAGCAGAAGAGAATCTGAAGGATAAAACGAGAGGACAAGGCTAACAAGAAAGATTAAAAGCCAAACACTGCACTCCCAGAAAGTCATTCGCAACTGAGTGTTCTCCAGTCAACAGGAGTTTTTCCAGGGCCACGGTACAAATCTTGCATTTTATAGCTACCAATGAAAGACAACTGTCAGATGCAAGTTTTAGGATGATGTAAAGAAAATACAAGAAAACGAATACACTTGGCCTGGAAAAAGAAGCATTACTAGAGTAGAACTTGTATGCATAGCTTGTTACTATAAAAATAGTGAACCTTTTCCCCCCTCAATACAGCAGCATTTAAAGTTCTGAACAAAGGAGATTCAGTACACAGATAATTTAGAGCAGCTTAATCTTTTATCAAGTAAAAAAGCCTATTACTACAGACAGAAAGTTTCTATAAACTATAAATTGTGAGACTGGTACTGACTGCTGGTTCAGTATACTTACTTTTTCCACAGAAGGAATATTGAAAACACTCTTTAGTGCCTTAACTTACGTCTTCCAAAATACTCGTCTTAATTCTTAGCATAATCCTACAGCCATTTGAGTTCTCCCACTGGCATCTGTTTCTGACAACAAAACTGTTCCAAATAAATGATTATCTTACCAGTTCATTTTTGGTATCCACATCCCTTTGCAGATCTTCACAGCTTTGCTTCTGCTGCAAGGTTTTTTCTTTTAATGATTTGTTGACCTCATCTTGATGGTGAAGCTGCTCAAGTACTTTAGACTGGTTAAGTTTAAGGTTCTCCATCTCTTGTATTGCGTTCTCTAACTCCCTCTCTAATTTTTCTATCTCTTCTGAAAAACAAAGTAAAAGAACCCATTCAAATAGAACTCTTTTCCAGCTAAATTCATTTGGTGTCACTTACCGTAGTTCTAATTCAACATTATTACCTAAATCAAACCTCTGTAGAGCTTCCTGTCTGTCACGATTTGTCACTGGCTGCCCATCCAAGTTCTCCAGTGCTCGCAAGTGGAATATGACATACAAGCGGTAGTGAGGCAGGCTGGCAACTGGATTACCAGCAAGGAACAGAGAAGTCAGATCTTGTAGAGGCTTCAGTTTAGCTACTTCATGAAGCTAAATGAAAGGCAAATGGTACAGTGATTAGACATCTCCAACAACAACTAACCCACACATCACTGAATTTGATTGTATAAGATATTACAAGGTAGAGCCATAGCAAGACTAAAATAACTGCCTAAAAAATCAACCTGTTTCTTCCATTAAAAAAAAAAAAAGGCAAAAAGAGCAAATTTCATCAAGATTGACTTTGGGAAATCCAAGATCACAGAGCCTGTGGATACACCCAACTTCCATTCCTTCCATTCCTCCAGACTGGTTCATGAGAAAGGAGATTTTATTAACTGAAGAAAGTACTCAAAGCTGGTTTATCTTTCTTCTTAAATACGATGGCTATTTCAGAAACTGTACTACTGACTTAATTTCATAGACATTCTGTTTATATAGAACATGGAAATTAACCTGGACCACAGAAGTAAATTTAGTCATGCCCTAAATACAAAAACAAGTATATTATCTGCATGTCTCCCAAAACTTGAAATCCACTTATCATAAGGGACACCACCACATGAAAAAGGCATCACATCTGCAAACTTTTCCCACTTCTTCAGGAAGCTGTAAGATTTTGAAAAACAAAGCATGTTTACACTTGAAATAACTGGAACAACAGGAGAGTTTATCCTTAAGAACCAGCTTTGGTAGGCTCACAACAACTGTACTAAGAGACACTGAGTGATTCAGAGTAGGTCAAACAACATAAATTTACCAGTTCATCAAAAGACTGTTCCTTAAGTGTGATCACTTACTGATGATACTTTATTCTGTTTCAAGTTAAGGATGCGCAGGGATCTCAGTTTCTTCCCTACCCACACAGGAATGTGCTCAATCTTGTTCCCTGCAAGGTTCATCTTTTGTAGGTTACGTAAATGTTCCATGCCCTCAATCTTACTGAAAATAAGAACACAAAACTCATTGTGAAGCATATAAAAATTCACAGTGTAATTGAGGCATTATGGTTAAGATATGGAAAATCTATTTCAACTAATTACCATTCAAGAAACAGCAAACAACAGCACTGTAACAAACATTGTAATGAACAATGGATTCACAGTTCAAACGAAATTAGAATACCTTGCTTTCACATATTATGGTAAGGCTATGAACAAATAAACCCAACAATTTTACAGCAATGTTCTATTACAGTGACCAAAGTCTCATTTTTACACCTCTCCACTAAAAACTTATTCACATAAGTGATTATGCCATTTTAATATACCCATTTTGCTCTTCTTATCCTCCAAATGTAGTTGCACATTTACGTGACACAGCTGAACCAAAATAAACATTTTTTCCATATAAAAGCAAGAATCAACTTAAACTGATGCTGTAAAGAACTACTTTTTAAGTATATTCATTAAAATACTGAACTGCTTAGTGAGGAAAATGCTGGGTTGAAGTTTTCCTGGGCACTAATCTAAAGAGATGAGTATCATAAAGTGGGGTAGAAAATGCTCGTTGCCTTACTCTTCTTGAAGTAAAAACCAGTTGTCTACAATGAAAGTCTGAAAACATGCAGCAATAGCTAAAAACTACTCTGACCTTTTCAATTCCTGTTAAATGAGGAAGTTGTATGAATGTAAATGTGTAGAAATGCTTGTTTATTTCCTACTGTTAACTTCTCAACCAACACTGCAACTTCCCTACAAAGTTGATCCCATGTAAAGATCAAACTTAGTAACTAAAGATAGTAAAGGAAACAAAATTTTACTATTGCTTCAACCATTTCTCTTCAACTTCCGATAACAGAAAATACAGCACTTCTCAAAACTCCTTCTTCAGATACGTTTTGAAGATATTAAAAGCCACAAGCTTCTATGAAATAAGAGTTCACTGAAGCTTTATAGTCTTGATATGTAACTGATGGGAAATGCTATTTAGCTGTCCATACTTCTCAGCTCCCACTCAAACAATAACAGTGTCAGCTCTGTCATATCTGGAGTTTTCAAAGCTTTAAACAGCATCTCTGCTTACCTGATCTTGTTGTAAGACAAATTGAGTTCACGCAACTTCAACAGCTTATCCAGCTTTTCAATCTTCTCTATTTGATTGTTACTTAGATTCAGTCTCTCTAGTTTAGAGCATCTTTCCAAATTTTCTATGTACTGAAGAACAGAAGATTTACCCCTTAGAACTGCAGCTTTAGCTTTTTCTTTAAAGGAGGCAGATTTATATTTTTAACAAACACATTCATTAAAAAAGTGCATTATTCTAACATTAATCAGTTTCATTGTCGAATTCAAAAAGTCTTAAATTCAGTGTTCTGTAATACTGGAGAAAGAAAACTAGATTTTAAGTTTGCACTGAATCAGTTTCACTTACATTAAAGGGAATTTGCTATTTAAAAAAACAAAAACAATACCACCACAATTCAAACCCTAAAAAATTAATGCTCTAAACTTCATTGTAATTGATTCATGGTACCTTCTTTTGCACAGAAGTCTCCACTGACATTCTATCATTTTTATTTTGACAGAAGCTGGTTATAGAAGGAGGCCAACAGAGCATAACTATTTATATCCACTTACAAACACATCTTTATTTGAATATGCTATATACACACACGTATATACACACTTTGTTTTATTACCAGTTACGTTCAGTAACTTACCTTGAATTTCTTGTCCCCATCCTGTGGTGAAGAAAGATTCAGTGAGCTTATATATGCCAAATTTTCCTGTTTTGACAGATTTTTTATAAGGGATTCTGTAATGTACCGAACACCTGGACTGACACCATTTTCATCTGAAATTAAACAGAGAAACTACCTTCAGCGGTAAAAGAACTGGTGACTGTTATATTCATCTTGTACCTCACACTGAATACAGGAAAAGCACTGAAAATTATTCTCCCGCACATGAGAAGAAACAGCACACCAGAAGCTTTTACAGGAAATGACATGTTAGAGTAAGCGGGTGTATTCTTCCGAAAATGACACAGTACATATTACATCTTCAGTGTTCTTCTCCCCCTGGAGCAGACTTCAAGGAGTGAAAATCTTGTTTTCCTATACAGATCCACTATTATTTTTGTTTACACATTTGAGCATCAAAACAGTAAAGCAAATTCTCATGTTTCTTTCCAACAAATCATTTGTCTTTAAACCATTATCACAAAGTTCACAGAACATGGGCTTTTTGTGGTTTTAGTGCACACTTTTACCTTCATAAAACTTAGATTCAAAAGCAGCTTCTACATTTGCTGTAGTATCAAGCTGTTGATTCTGCCGTGCCCTACTTTTGCGAGCAGGTGGAGAAGCCTGTTGGCTTAGGGGAGATGATGATCTGGTGCCTGAACCAACAGAAGACATTGTAGTAGGTGTCCAAAAAGCTGACATCTGTGATTTTCCACATAATTCTTTTTTTAAGTAGCTTTTCTTCATTGCCAAAAATACAGAATATCATCTGATCAGTATCTGTAAGGAAAGAAATAAACATAATTACCTGCATCAGCTGAACTCTTAGTGTTTGCTTGCCAACAGAAGTATGTTGTTTAAGAATTTTAGGTGCTTGTTGACAGTTTGAGACAACGCAGGGGTGATATTTGAAAAGTTGTCTTTTTAGCATAAGAAATATTTCTAGCAATAACAGGCTGCCAAAAAACACATTCAAACTAGTTCTCCAGTGGGTGACAGCTTCCATTCTTCAGGGGCTAACACATATCTAGAGGAATGCTATAGCTGTTTACTTCTGCTATCCCAAAGCACAACCTTCATCTGGGTAACTGTATTGCAATTTATGGCTTACAGCGCCTGGAGACACTCAGCTCAGAGTAACATAACTGCTAGAGAACAGGAGACAATTAGGATCCCAACTGCTTTTACTAAGGCTAGAAATCACCAAACTGCAGCTAAAAAAGCAGCTACAAGTAAAAGAGAAAAAAATAAAATTAAAAAGAAGTCTAGCACTGACCCAGTGTTTCCTTTCCTACCAACAAGCTGTCCTGTGGCTGTGTGGGAGTTCCAGAGAACTGTCAGTAGAAGCTTCCACCAAAGAAGAATGTGGTTTCCCCAGGGACAAGCACAGAAAGAGCCACGCTCTGCTCTGAGTCCTTCCTCATAGCGACCATCTCCCAGGGACGGAGTTTCACCAGGACAAGCAGAAAGCACACTCTCAAACATCCTTTCAGAAGCATATGCTATTGTGGGAACTTCGACACAATGTATAAACACTCATACTACAGAAAGCTGATAAGATTTTCTGTCATTTAGATGGATTTTTTCACTGAACCTTTATAAATAAGAAAAGAACGGAAGTAAAAGCCACTCTGGTCAGTCTTACTGCGTGGGGACACTGCTCATCTGGGACAGAGGAGATGGAAGATGGTAAAACCAAGTGAAAAGCACAAGTGAAAAGGGAAACGCCTTCGTGTTTTAAGGAAAAGCAGTCAGGTATTTTAATGAGATTTCTCGGAAAGTACTGCGCTCCAGTGATGCAAAGCCCACCAGAACTCCCTGTTAAAGGACGACAGTCATGCACGGGTACAACCGGGCCGTGGCCGCGACCCCGGGGCGCACCTCGTAGGCAGCCCGAGGGCCCCACAGCCCACAGCCCGCCCACACCTGACGGGAGAGCGACCGCGGTGCTGCCCCCAGCCCCAGGCAGAGCTCCGTGCCCCAGGTTTGCGGCAGGACCGCTCCCTCAGCCCACGGTGAGGCGGCGGCGCTCGCTGAGGGGATGGCGGTTCCCGCCGAGAGCGGCCGCTCTCAGGCCTCGTGCTGATTACCTGGGTTGACATGGCAACGCCGCTTTGCCGCTTTGCCGCTTCGCCGCTTCCCGCTCGGCGTCGGAGGACGAGGTGGCCTCCTAGCGACCCCCGTGCGAAGACCCCGGCTCTCAGCGGCCCACCTCTACCGCCTCCCTTCCTCCTTCGAACAGCCGGCGCCTTCGCCGACCGCCAGGCCTGAGGCGACGCGGCTCCTTTAAGAGCCCGGCGTGAGGAGCCCAGCAGCCGCCATTTTGTTTGGTTGTTGGCCGGCGATGGGTGAACGGGATCGGGGGCGGGGCTTCGTGAGGCCACGCCCCTCAGTGCTTTCCCGCCGGCCTGTCCGCCTCAGCGCGCGCTGAGGGAATGTGGGCGCCTACACGCTGCTCACCTTTAGGTGTTTTGTTTTCATTAAAGCCTGGCTTACTGCATACAGAACGAAGTATTTGCTATTAGTAGTGGTTTTGTTTTATATGTGCGATATGCGTGTATCACGTTTTAGCCTCTAAAATTGCTTTAGGTGGACTTCGGTGTGGAGCCTCGTGAGTAGAATGTACAATACTCTGGTCACGATGAATGGGAAACAGCTAAAAACACATAGTTTTCACGCAAGTGCTTAAGTAAAGGTCTCCTAACAGTCCTGGCCTGTGTGTGAGCTGAGGGTGTGTGTCCAGCTGTGAAACAGAACTGTGAAACAAACCTGAAGAGAAGTACGGGAAAATCTACCATGGAGTTTGTAACTACCACAGGTTTAAAAATGCTATTTTAAAATGTTTTTGGAACTTAAAGTCTTACAGCATTATTTATTATTATTATTATTTTTTTTATTTTCCACTCTCACAAGCATTCTCCTAGTTCATTAATTAGCAACAGATACTGAAGCCATTGATTTAATGAAATCACCACCTTAACATTTCATAAGCTTATATTCCATACCGTGATGTTCTCCTTATCGTTGATAACTTTGGGTAGCTGTGAAGCCCACGTTGGCTGCCTCCTGCTTTGTTTTCATATTGACCAGAAATAGCTTTGAGCCAATCTTTCCCGTAAGAGCTCACCCAGTGTTTGTTTAAGCTTGGGCTGAGTTGCACAACTTCAACTTAATGTTTCAGGTTAATTTTTTTTTTCCTTAGGTCTTATGCTTACATATGAAGTGTGGAAAGTCTTTACACCAAAGGTTTGAATTTTGGTGGGTTTTTTTTTTGTTTTCCCTTTTTTTTTTTGCAGATACATTTTATGGCTGTAGGTGTTGTAGATATACCACCCCCTAATGTTTTCACATTGCAATGTATGTACTCAGAAAGTTGTCAGTCAGGAATACCAGTAGCTAAAAGGAATGCCAGCTACAGGAATACCAGTAGCTAAGAGACATTTGCAAGTGAAAAGTTATTTCAAAACAAACAATAAAAAAAAAAAAAGGAAAGCTTCTGATTGAGAAATATCAGGGTAGTGTGGTCAATATAATTCAAATGATTTTTCTTCAGAAGAAAGTTTAAAATCGTATTGGTTGTGATTAAATAAAGATTGCTTTTCTGAAGAGCAAACAGAATCAGACTGCTTTTTGCTACCTCTGGAAAGGAATTTCTAGGCACTTATCTAGTGGGAGAATGTTAGGGTTGATACAGAATTGCTCTGTATATATTAAATATTTTAAATCCTAAATTAAAAACAAATAAAAATCCTGACGTTAGCTGGTCAGAATTCTGTGAGAGTTAATGAATTTGGAAGGGCAATGACATTTCAGTAAAAGCAAGACCTGCAGTTAATTATTAATGGCGAGTGGCATGTATCACCACTGTCAGTGGTATTTTTGTTCATCTGCAGCAGCAGTGAAACACAGTTTAATCCCGACTTGTTGGCATTGTGGGTGTGCCGATTGAGGCACTATGGCTATTTTAATATATTTTTTTCTTTTAGTATTTTCTGGAACAGCTTTTAGCCAAGAAAAAACGTAAGTAAAACAAATGCAGCGTTTACTGGAAATGTTACTTGACTGCTGTCAGCTGTATTAGGTGAATAGGTGCAGAATTTCAGTAGAGGCACTACAACAGAGGCTATCCAAATAAACATGTTCTCACAGCAAAGCTCACTGATTTATGCTAACACTAGAAAAAGGGCTGATGCATCTCTAATTGCTCTATTTGCTGTCAGCAAAAGACGTAGAGTCAACTCCTTACCTGCAATGAATTCTTAACATGATGACAAGATAAATATGGAAAAAAGTGAAGCCTGTGCTCACTGGATTCTCTGTAGTGCCTGAAGACAGATATTATGCTGCAGGTTGGAGGAAAGCTCTTATTTAAATGTCTATTTTGTGGTTGTATTCAGCAATGCTTTTGGTTCTTCTGTTAACAGTGGTGTGTAAGAAAGGAATCAATCATAGTGCTCTTGGTGTTTCAGAAAAAGATGAATGTTTATTGTTCAGCAGCACTTCATATATGTTTGAGATAGACTGTGTATTCATGTATTAAAGCCTGGTTTGTGGAGTAATGCATACTTCAATTTATAAAGCACTGAAGAAATTAGAGTAATCCTACAGAAGTTTGCTCACATTTGCCTTTACTGTAAATTGCCCCATTTATTCCAGTAAGAGCTGTGCTGGTGGGAAAACTATACAAGTGTACTGTTTGGAGCATTAACATTTTAAGGGTTCATTTGGGTTGGTTTTGGCAGTGTCTACGTAAGTGAATTGCAAATGAAAGTAAGAAACATGAAAGTATAGCTCCATTACCCTTTTATTTTTTTTTTACATTTCATATACAGATACGTCCTTACAGCACCAAGAGTCTTTCGAGTTGGGACATCTGAGAAAGTTGTAGTTCAAGCTTTTGGCTATGAAAATGAATTTGCAGTCAATCTTGCCTTAAGAAGCTTTCCAGATAAGCTTGTTGCTTATTCTTCTGGCCACATTTATTTAAACCCAGACAACAACTTCCAAAATTCTGTAACTGTAACAGTAAGGAATTCTGACTTTTCTTCTTGGCATGTTTTTATTGTTGCATTTAGTTGGAAGTCTTAAGAAAAGACTGTACTGAGTTTACAGTTGCTTAAAATGGGAGGGGAAGCCTACAGCCCTCATTCCTCAAATTGCTTTGTGTACTTTCTTTTATTTTAGTTTGTCTGAAATTGAAATTATATTGGATAAAGTTAGTGTAGAGGAATGAAATCAAAGTTAAATAATTTAATCAAATTATTTCAGAAACATTATCAGATTCAATAACATTAAAAATATACAGAGGAAGGAATGGAGATGTGTTTGTTATGGACACGATGCTTCATCTGAGCGTTCAGAGTAAACCAAAATATAACAAAGTTTCATCTTGTTTGGCACTGATAAGCCCTAAAGGAACTGAGATGTAACCATAAACCTTGATGACCTGAGGCCCAGGGAGCAGGAAGCTCAGCAGGTTTTACTGAAAGCTGACAACAGATTTTTGCTGAACTGTGATCACCAGGGAGGTGTAACTCGAGGTGACGCCTCCCAGGAGCTACTTCTCACTCTGCTTCCCTGTTCATCCAAATTCATCCCACTTCTTGACAAGAAATAGTGCAGAAAATCTACCTGAAAAATATAATAATATTCTTTAACTGTTCTCTCCCAGCTTCAGCCAACAGATCTAGCAGGTCCAGAGGACTCAGTCAAGTATGTGTATTTGGAAGCTGTTTCTCCGCATTTTACCGGTTTAAAAAAAATCCCTGTTTCCTATGAGAATGGATTCCTTTTTATTCACACAGACAAACCAATTTATACTCCAGATCAGTCAGGTAAGTAATGCTCATTTCTCCTGGCTGCTATTATTATTTGTATTTTATAAGCCATTTACAGATTGCCAAGGAATTCAGATATAAATGTCCTTAAACTCTTGGCTCATATGATCTCATGTGATCAAGAGTTGTTGTATTGCCATCAGCTACTATTTAATTTTTTTATCAGCGGAATAATACTTTGAAATATTTGATCATATGGTAAAAATTAATAATTTCTCACCATATCCTCTCCTCTGGGTCCTCACCTCTCAATTGTCCTGAGAACATACTGAAAATACACACGTTTGTGTAGAAATAGTGATGCTTGAATCCTTGGTTTTACAGCAGAAATGATATGCTGGGATTTCAATGGTAAAAATTACTTTGACTGTGATGATTCAATATGGAAAAGTATTGGTGCAGGATCTTTCATTGCTAGCATGAATAAATATTGTCTGGGCAGCGTGCTGAACAAAGATCAAGCACATTCCATAAGTACTAAAGATAAAACTAATAAAGAAATAAGTTAAAAGTTTTAGGTTTGGTTGGGCTTGTTTTGTTGGGTTTTTGTTGTTGTCGTTGTTTTATTTTGTTTTAATATCAACAGTGGTATGACTTTGAGATCTGTTATAATGAATCTTACAGTGAAAGTCAGGGTTTACTCTCTGAATGAAGAACTGCAGCCAGCTCGGCGAGAGACTGTCCTGACTGTTGTGGTATGTTGTAACTGCATTTAATTTCAATATGTCATAGCTCACAAGAATAAGAATCCTAGTTACATAGGAAATTGGTGCTATGGGCATACAAGAAAACTGTTAGATAAATGTTTTTGCAGGTATCTTTTAGAAGATCTAAAGAGGACTTTGCACTCTTAGATTTTTTTCAATTTTGTGATGTAAAACTGTTACAGAACAGAGGAAAGAAAAAGCACAAATTATCCTTAATATCTAGGGAGACAGTTTGTGAGAGAATTTTGATAACATGATTTTTATACAATTGTTTATTTCATTTAAGATAGAAAAATTATCAGCAGCTCCTGTACTGTATTTTTTAGCTAAATAGGTATTGTTCTTGTAGTAACTTTCTAGAACATGATGTCATGCACAGGTTTCCTCTGAGGTCACTGAATTAAGATTTTTCCTTTTGCTCAGAATGATTTCTTCTCATTCTCTTCTGTTGTGATTTCAAGGATCCAGATGGTGTAAAAGTGGATATCATAGAAGAAAATGACTTTACTGGAATAGTTTCTTTTCCTGACTTCAAGATTCCTCCTAATCCCAAGTAAATATATTTAATGTTCTTTGAGAACCTTTAGCATAATTCTGCCTTTTCTTAGAGGCTGTCAGAGTGTTCTCTGCTGATGCACAGAGTGTGTGTAACTTGCAACTGGGTAACTTGTGACATTTCACATAATGTGGTATAGTGGTGTAGATAGAGAACTTATGACAAAGCATTCTCCTTTTTAGTTGACTTTCACATGAATTTTTGTCTGCCATTTCATACATTCAAACAACCAGCATTTTTCCAGTAAGAGCAGCACACAAAATACATGCCTTTACAGTTCTCCCTTTGGTCTTGAGAGGGTGCTGAAGACACACTGAGTTGGCAGAGGCATGCTAGCTTGAAAAGAATGTTTTCTGACCAATTTATTATTCATTGGGAAGCCAGCAATAATCTGAACCCATATACAAAATAATTTTGAATCCCTTTTGAAACTGAGTATCTGCTAACAGTAAATGGAATAGTTCTTATTTTGCTGTTATTAACCCAAAAGATTACAGGAACTGGTTTCCTATAAGTTATTTAATGTAAATTATATTTGTGCCTCAGTGCTGTAGCTGGAGAGAGAAGGACCCTAGCAGAAGCCTGCGTGACCCTTTGGAGCATATTTCTCAATTACTGTGTTTCAAATAAATAGTAGAATCTTCTCAAAAAAGCTTTGCACACATGCAAAAAGTCGGTGCCAAGTTTTTCTACGTGGTTGTTAACATGAGTTCTTGTTAAGTAGCAATTCTTTCATTTTCAGTATATATTTTTTAATTTTAAAAATACAATCTGATTGTTGATTTTTTGTAGGTATGGAATTTGGAAGATTGAAGCAAAGTACAAGAAGAATTTCATAACTTCAGCTGTTGCAAAGTTTGAAGTAAAAGAATATGGTAAGGAATGCCAGAAATGTGAATCTTCATTTTTATGTGCCTTCTCCATGACATTTAAATATGGCAGCCATGCAGTATAGAGTAACCAAACTCACAAATGCTTAAGGTAGCACAGCCTATTTGGACAGCTATAGGATGCAATATAGTGCCAAGTGGCAATATCAACTCAAGATTGTATGAGTACAACTTCCCTATTAATAGTTATTCTGTGTGCTGGTAGTTTTGGCATGGTTGCATTGATACAAAATGTGGAGAGGGCAGAAACAAATAACTTTAGGCTTTATAACTTGCACTGTGGAGAAGCTGACAGCTGTCAGTGTGTGTAGTGGTATCTTTCTGAGTACCTTCTGGTCATTGTTTAAAAACACTCAAAGTGCCTTTATTTTCTACTCCTTTTTTCAGCTATGCCAAGCTTTTCCATTGTCATAGAGCCAGAAAATAACTTCATTAGTTCTGATAAGTTTGAGAACTTCAGGATTGCTGTGAAAGCTAGGTAAGGAAATTTGCCTTTGATTTCTAAAAGGTGTGTTTTTCTTCTTTACTTCAAGAACAATTTTCTTGTGTTGAGAAGCTTCCTCTTTCCCTAGAAATCATATCATTACGATCCTTTGAGCTCTGCTACAGAATTAAGTGAACCATTTAAAAATTCTTAGGAAGTGATTATTTTTCAGTGTAGACATTTCTTTTCCATTCCTTACTTAAAAAATTGCTCTTCTTAAAAATCATGCTTTATTGCAGCCATTGGGTAAAAACATGTATGTATTGGTTTTTATTCTCAGCTACTTTTATAATAAAAGACTTGCAAAGGCTGATGTTTTTCTACGTTTTGGAATAATTGAAGGAACTGAAAAAAGAATGATGCCTCGTGCAATGCTTGTAACTAAGGTAAGAAAAAGCAAGCCTAAATTGTGTAGACTTCACCTGCTTAATTCAGTGCTGATCCAAATCTACTGAGGCTGGGAAGAACGTGTCCCAACTCTTAGTTTGCACTGGCAGCTATTCAGTGTCAAATTTTCCTTTCTAATCCTTCACCAGCCACATAGAAATATACTTTGCAATAGAAGTCAGAAGCAGCATCTCAAACAGTGTAGCTGCAGTCTGGTTCATTTGTTCACTTGAGTTGCAATTTCTGTGAAGTACATTTTTTGCTTTCTACTACAGAACAAAAGAAATCAAACATAGGACCAATGCAGTAATAGCAATTCACAATCAGACAGTTTCTCCCTTTCTCATTTAGTTTGGTCTTTTTGATTTAGTCATTGAAGAATTGTAAATGACATTGTCTTTTCTAAATGAGGAGAGAGAAATCTGTGTTTGGCCTGCATGCAGATTTTGGAACATGTGCTATTGATTCTTTAATCATTTATAATTGTAAGGAAGAAAGAATTCTTTCTTGTTGATTTCTTCTTTTAAAATGTCCACCTTTGATTTTCTTTGAAAATAGTGAACAGAAACATGCTGAAAAGAGAATTTAGGTATAATTTACCTATCTATTATTTTAAGTTATTCACTGTAATTGAATAATTTTCATTTTATTTCAAGATTAGAAATGGAGTTGCCGAGATCAATTTTAACAGTAAGAAAGCAGTGAGTTCTTTAGGATTTCAAAGCCTGGAAGAATTGGATGGGTCATATTTATACATTGCAGCATCAGTAGCAGAGTCTATGGGTGAGTTGCTTTCTGACTGGTTTCAATTGAAATTAGTGGCCCTAGGATGCAATTATTAAGAGAGGCATAACATTTTGTTAGGTGGCCTCAGCGGTGAAGTGGAATTTTCTGGAGTCAAATATGCTGTGTCTCCTTACACACTGAGTTTGATTGCTACTCCACTCTTCATAAAGCCTGGGCTTCCATTCTTCATTAAGGTTGGTTAAAGGGAGTATTACTGCTCATTACAACATAAAACCCATCGTGTTACAGTCTTATTATTTTTGTGAATATTACTGTAGATCTTAACACGCTTCTGATTTCCATTGCCTGTTGACAGTTTTTAAATTTGCTGTTGTAGAAGGTTAACCCCTTGTTTTCTGCTTGAAAAATGTCATTCTTGAAAGAAATATTTTCTGATGAACAGGTGCAGGTGAAGGATACAGTGGATCACTTTGTTGGAAACATCCCTCTAATTATCACTGCAAAATCCTTTAGTCAACAGATGGATGAGACAGAGTTGATTTCAGAGGGTTCAGAATCTGGGAGAAGAGAAACAAGCATGAATGATGGAACTGCTTTGTTTGTTGTTAACATCCCACCAGACAGCAACCTACTGGAGTTTCAAGTGAGTTAAGTTCTTCCATTAATTTGTTTCTTAGACTGTTAAATTGTGTGTTTTTTCCAGTGTTCAGCACGTGGTAAGATTTTGCTCTCAACAGGTAGTTTACAAACTTAGACATTGTTCCCAATAGTCAGTTATGAAACCTAAATGCTATAATAAAACATTACTTCTATATTTAATTGTGTTTGACATAATTCTGAAGCAAAACATCCCAGTTAATCACGTAGTTATTTCATAGTACTCAGATGTTTTATTTAATAACTGAATTATGCGAACTAATCTCTGAGTGCTGCTTTTGTTATGGAGAGGTGTATTATTGACATTTTCTGCTCTACTTTCGTATGTGCTTCTATACTATAATTTCTATTTGATTTTGTGTTTATAAATATTTTTATTAAAACACGAAAGCCTTCAGATGGCTTATTTTATTAGTCTCTCTGAACAGTTTATTACAAAATGCTTTTAATATTGTGCTTATTTTCTGAAGCGTAGCTTGCTACTTAAACTATTCAGAAGTCAGGACAAGCAGGTCTTATTTCCTTCTCTGCTACAAAATTTTGTGGACTTTTAATTATCTTTTCAGGTAAGAACTGCTGATCCACACCTTTCAGATGAAAACCAAGCAACCAAAACCTATGAAGCAAGAGTTTATTCATCATTAAGTCAAAGTTATCTTTATATCGACTGGGCTTCAAACCACAAAATACTGAATGTAGGGGATTTCATAAGTATTAACATATACCCACGAAGTCGATACATTCATAATATACATCACTACAGCTATTTGGTAAGTCATGGTGTTTCCACATGAAATATTGAATTGTGACTGGATGTATCGTCCTAAGTGAAGGACTTTGACAGTCAGGATCTATCATCACCAGAGGACGCATGCTGCTCACACAGCTGTTCAGATTATGCATACTGCCTTCTCTTAAAAATGCCAGACCTGTGGTAATAACTTGTTACCAGATTTGTGTTTAAATTATATGTTAAAGCTATATTATTATGAATTCTTGTCTGACGTAGGCTGGAATTAAGAAGTAGTAGTGCTAATCTCAAGAGCTATTTCATGAGCTGAATCACCTAAGGAAAGGAAGACAAAGATGCATAGAGACAGCAGCTGTTGTTATGGAACGAGGGAGAGCTGCCTTCCCTTGAACTAGACACACTAGTGCTAAGTGCATTTTTGTGTGTGCTGGATTATACCTAAATGAAAACTATTATGCATGAGAGACATTCAACTTCAAATTTGTCTTTTTTTGTTCTCCATCGTCTTTCTATTACAGATCACATCAAAAGGGAAGATAGTCAGCTTCGGAACTCAGAAGAGAATTAAAGATTTGGAATACGAGCATCTGTCTTTACAGATAACTCAAGAAATGGTTCCTTCAGCACGTCTTATTGTTTACTATATTGTGGGAGAAGAACCTGCTGAGTTAGTAGCTGATTCTGTTTGGCTAAATGTGGAACAGAAGTGTGGGAGTAGTCTTGACGTGAGTAGTAAAAATGGCACTGAAATTTGTGGGTTTGCATTCATTTTATGATCAGATTTTAACTTGGTATTACACAACTTCTTTAACACTTCCTTGATGTGTTGAAATGTCAACTTTTGGATGCATTGATTTTGAACAATGTATTTTGAAGATTACTGACATTTGTTTCTTGTTTATAGATTAAGTTGCTATCGAGCAAAGAGACACATAAGCCAGCAGAAGTTGTATCACTTAGCATGAAAACACAACTCCATTCCTACGTTGCTTTGTCATCTGTTGACAAGGCAATATATGGAGTAACAGGAAGAGGAAAGAGAGCAATGGAAAAAGTTAAGTAGCAGCCAAAAAAAGAAAGATAAATTGCTGTTTGTTTTAGGTTCCTATTCAAATCACTGTTACATTTTATGCCTTCTATAAGCCTAAAAATAGAAGAGAAATCTAGAATAAAATCTGTGGGTTTAATTCTGACGGTTCCAAATTATAAAAATAATTAATCTACAATGTCTTGATTTCCAGTAAAAGTAAATTGTGATTTTGAAACCAGATCTGAAAGGTCTCATCAGAAACCTTCGGACTTGGTCAAAAATAGGCTGTGGTGTCAGAGAGCCCTGTGCTCAAAGAGGCACAAAATCTATATTTGCTTTTTTATTTTTTCCTATAATCTTTTCAGGTTAATTTTTTTATGGCATACTTTTAAAATGTCATGGCAGTTGCTATCACGTTCATTGGATTATAGAGGTTTTCAGTGCTTGTAGAGTTTTCAGTACATGTATATGTTAAGTAAACATACATATCACTGAAAAAAATTCCATTCCTGTTGTACAATATAGCAGTTCTTTGACACCTCGGAACAGTCAGATACAAAATACAAGGGAGTTTAATAGGAGAATATTTCTAAAAGTTTTAAACAAGCTAGACTGAGTATCAGAACTGTTATAAATACATCTTTGCCTTGATTCTAATGACTTATTAGCTCAGATGTGTGCCACAGAAGCATGACTGTGTTGGTTCTGGTGGTTGAATTAGTCCAATTTTTTAAAATGGTAAGCTTCAGTGTGTTGTGAAGACATTTTCCAGACTAAGGTTGCCTTTCTGTGTGCCTAATTCTCTCATTTATCATTTGAAATATATAATCTGTTCCACATTTTAGTTAGATGCTAATGCATTTATTCCTCAGATAATGCTGAAATTGGAAAAGAGTGACCTTGGATGTGGTGCTGGAGGAGGACAAAACAATGTTGATGTGTTCCGAATGGCTGGCCTCACATTTTTAACTAATGCAAATGCTGATGATTCGAATGAAGCAGGTATATTGCCTGGTTTTAAATGTGAAATTATGGATTTTCTTTCCTGAAATATTCTCTTGAGACTCAGAATACACTGGAACTTAAAAAATACTTCATAGGAATGTATGTAATACAAAATGGAGTTTTCAGGCAGAAAAGCACTATGGTTTGTGGGTTGGTTATTGCAATTGACTTATTTTTAAGAAAATGCAATAAATTTAAAATGTCTCCCAAATCTGGAATGTGACTTTATGGGTATCTTTTTAAGTGGTCTGTGTTATTATCAAAGAGGTCCTGTGTTTTGTACTTGAATTTGTTTTTTTTTTTTAAACAGGTGGAAAGTGCAATGAAGTTATAAGAACCAAAAGGTCTGACTTTGAGGAGCGAGTACTTAAAGAAGGTGTTCACAAAGTTCTTTAAAAGATATTTTTTGACAAACGGGCCATGCCCATTACACATCAAGAAAATGAGTGTTTGTGTAATAGTTTAAATTACTGTTATTTGTGTAATGTACTGGAGAGACTGACAAAGATGGAAGATGGCATTTAATAGAACCCCATTTATAAAGCCTCTTAAACATCTGCTTGGTTTGAAATCAGCAGAATTTGGTACACACTGAGAATGTAGCATATGTGTAGGGTTGGTTTTTTTATTTTCTGGAAAGGCAGATCTTGAAAACACACAGTTGTACCACACAGCAGCCACCTGCTGCCAGTGACCAAGGCCGATAGAACAGCTTTTGTCTTTTAAATCTTACTGTACTAAAACTCCTCTAATTCAGAATTGTGACTAAGTGCATTTTAAAAAATACATGTTCGTGTTCCTCCTCAGATCTGTACCTCCAGAGAGACTCAGCAAATTTTAGAAGTAAGAGTTGCGTGGCTAATTAAAATGCATGTGAAAATTAAAACTTTATATTAAGGAAGGGAATTGTTTTATTGCTATTTCAGCATCCAAATATAAACATCTAGAAATTCGAAAATGCTGTATGCATGGAGTAAAAGTATATCCAGTAAGTGAGACTTGCAGTGACAGAGCCCGGCGAATTCAGAGTCATCCAAAGTGCATTTCAGCATTCATAAATTGCTGTGAATTTGCAAACAGACTGCGGGAAGAAGAGCCTAATAAGCTCCTAATATTGGCAAGAAAACGTAAGTAGAAGAGCTTTGACTCTTGTGTGGACATGTAGAGACACTCTAGACTCTACTAGAGTGTGAATAAATGTAGAGGTGACAACTTAGTTAATCTGTTCACCCTCTCTGATTACCTCCCTTTTTCAGAAGGAATTGTGCCAGTCTCCATAGACTTTGATTTGTTACCCCTACAGAGGGGTGAGAGAGTAGTTCTTTGTTCTGATAGGACTGCTGGAGAGCTATATTCTATTCATCCATGTTTAGAACAAGCAAAAATGTCTTGATCATGTGAAGAGAATGTTAGTTTGAATGCTTAACTTGGAATCCTTTGCCTAGGCCTAAAACAGCCAGTGGATAACATCTCAGGAATGATCAGTGGGAATGTGAAATGTCTTGTCTCCTGTTCTCTCCCTATAATTGCTTGTTAACAGGTTAATCTGTCCAGATACTGAATGGCTGTCCATATGTATAAATAGATGAACTGGAATAAACAGGCTCTTGATTTGGGTATTCAGGTACTTTTTTTTGTATCAGGACTAACCTGAGGCAAATAGGCTTATAGAATACAGTATCACAAAAGGAAGATATAATGATTTTCATGCCTTTAGTGGAAGGCCTTTGTCAAGCGTTTTTTGGTTGTTTATTTTTCACTTGATTTACTCATCTTCTACAGAATTTGAGGCTCTCTTGGAACTAGATGAGACAGAAGTTCGAAGCTATTTTCCTGAAAGCTGGTTATGGGAAGTTCATCAAGTTTCTCCACGGTACTTCTTTTCTCAAGGAAATTACTAACATCATCAGGTTACTTTCTATAAAGTAAATGCTAACTTGAGATAACCTGTGTAACTTTACACACAGTCACAATGTGTGCCAGTATGCAGTATTGTGTAGGCACACTCTTCCTGTCATGTTCTACATGCAGGAGGTGCTGTCTGGCACCCAGATTGAGTCCCTTTTCTGTTCACTTTTTACCTTGCTAAACACCAGCTTCCATGAAGTCAGCTAAAAACAAGCTTATTCAAACGAAACCCAGACTTTCAGTTCCCAGTGCTCTCGTCTTGCCTTAGACACTGCAGTTCTTCTGTGCACCTGCTGTTTTTATGTTGATCAGCTGTTGGTGTTAGTGAATAGTTAATGTATGTATGTGCTGACTGTAAAGAAAAACACTTCCAAACACAGGTCAAAGACTTTGTCTGTCACTCTGCCTGATTCGCTGACTACCTGGGAGGTGCAAGGTGTTGGCATTTCTGATAAAGGTAGGTATTGCAACCCAATTCAGTTGTAGCCAAAGAGTTAGGTGATTTTTCAGTCTGGATTTTGTAAAACCTCTCAGCTTAGTTCCCATGCATATTCTCAAACGTTCATTTTCTGGTTATAAAAGAGGAAAAGACAACATAAAAATACATATTTTAGGGAAATGAAATTACTTCATTTCCTGCTATGAGGGTAAAAATGGCAGTGCAAGAGAAAGGTGGTCCAGCCTAATGACTTGTATTTGATGGAGGCCAATAATAAAGAATTAAGAAAGAATATTAAAACATCACAAATAATGAGTGACTCCTCCATAGCACACCTGTGCTGTGACCTGCTATCAATATCTTGGGAACCTGAGGAGAGAAAGAGACAGATTTTCCATTAGATATGGTAGTTTAAACAGAAGAGTTTCTTTTAGTTTTGGGAATGAATAGAAGGAGCAAAAGGACTACGATGTCAGCAAGCATATGAAAGAAATGCACTTGAAAGTGAGTATGTAAAAGAAAGTATATGTGAAGAACAGGAAGCAACAGCTTTGGAAAAAAACAGGGCTATTTCAAAGTGCATTTTTAGAAATGATAAATCATCAGTAAAGGTGGCAAGAATGGTTTATCAGAAGGGAAGACAAGTAGCGTGATTTTATGTGTTTCATTTTGTTAGGTATATGTGTTGCTGCACCACTGGAAGTGCAAGTTGTGAAAGACATCTTCCTTAGCATTCATGTTCCTTATTCTGTGGTGCGAGGAGAACAAATTGAATTAAAAGGATCTGTTTATAACCACAGAGCTTCTGAAATTAAGGTAATTTGTCTTCCTGAATTTTATTGAAATATTAACAAATAAACTGAAAAAATAGCACTTCCTCCTCTATGAGTACTTATTATAAACAGATCTCTTGATCAGGTTTCTGTAGTCCTTCAGGAAGAGTTAAGTATGCTCTGCTATACTGTGTAACAGTAAAATAAGTTAATCAGTTCATTTCCAGCCATTCCACTGACTCTGGTGTTGTCATGGATTTGTGTAGCAAATTTGTCCCATAAAAGTTAAAATACAATCTTTCTACTCCAAATGCTGGGATAAGATATCAAGTAAGTGATGGGATTTTTGGAATAATGTGCTCCAGAGCTAGCAGGTTGTTTTGTCCAGGGACTTGATGCAAAAGAGCTTCTTTTAATGAAGTACATTTAAAGTCATTATTGATTTTAAGATTATTGAAAAGTATGTAAAGATGTCTGTGATCCCCAGACATTGCTAAGGAACATTTGTTAGTGTGTCTCTAGTGCAAAAAGCAGCAATTCTGCAATTAACACCAGTAATATTTGTTCATTGTAGACAGAAATAGAGTATTACAGTAATAGAATGCTCAGTAGGATAGTTCAGTGTCTTCAGTATTTCTCTGGTAGTTTCCTGTTGTGAAGATGAATATTTAAAATCTTTCAATGTTTCAGTTCTGTGTTAAAATAGCAGCTGGAGATGGAATCTGTTCTTCTGGAGGTTCTGCAACTACTGGAACAAGGATGCACAATTGTGATTTGAAGAATCTGGGTGCTGGTTCCTCATCACCAATTACGTTCAGGATTCTTCCTTTGGAATTAGGGCTTCACACCATCAACTTCACACTGCTGACAACTGGGAGCAGTGAAACTGTGGTTAAAACATTGCGTGTAAAGGTGAGAGAAAAATGATTATTTCTGATTTTCATATTGATTCGATTACAAAAAGAACAAAATATATGAAATCAACATGTGAATATTGCTTTATGTTAATGTTATTTTGCTCCCAAATATCATGTGATATCATAGAATTAATTGAGGTGTACGCAGTGGAAAAATGTGTAGCAGGGTATTGGAGTGTGTGCGCTTTATACCTTGCATATGAAGACTGTCAGAAATATACATGTGTATCCAATTGCATAAGCGAGGAGAGCATGAAATTCTAAGCTACTTGGTTCTGATTTTCAAATGCTTAATCCTATTTCACTGAAGGATATTTTTTGGAGGGGGATCTTACACTTTCCTGAGCTTTCATTTAAATCTTTTGTTAAACCTTCTCAAATACTTTTGGGAAACAGATCACTAACTTAAATATATTGCGGAACAGTCAAGTAGAACTCAGCTCTACAGAAGGATGCAGAAGGCAATTAATGTATTTGTGTGTAACAGTGTTACTGTTCTCTGCTTCTCTCCTCCTAATGCTTACAGCCAGAAGGCATTAAAAAAGAACTTCACGCAGGTGTCACTTTGGATCCACAAGGTGTTTATGGTATGAAAATTGATTCTATGCATCTGTATATATTTTCTTTACTTTCTCATTTTCTGGATTCATGCAGTTACGATGCTCAAGTTTTTTGTGATATGAAAAGATTGGCACTTCTCTGTTCTGACATATTCTTTGTGGGTCCGAGGATGTCTTGTCCTCCCATTGGCTTACAAATCCAGCTCTAAATATCTAGCCTTTGAAAAAATACATTCTTTAGAAATAAACCATTATGTATTTTTAAAAATATGATGTAATGATACTTTTTTCTTTGTGTGCTTGAAAGCTGATCAACAGGTATGTTAGTACTGAAGATGGAATGTATTCTCGTTTGATCACAGCTGACTTATGAACTCAAAGATATTTCCTCTTAACAGTAAAGACAAAAGTACGATTACAGTGTTTGCATCTGTTCTTTTTCAACAGGTGATATTGTATGCATGCATATTTCTACTTTTCATGTCATTTATTTTTGTTGCTATCTTAGACAGTTGAAACATTTAAATCCAACTGTTTTATCTTAATTCTCTACTGATTTAGATTTTGCTGTGCTATATGTGCATCTTCCTTTGTAGGCTCAATCAAGAGACGACAAGAATTTCGTTATAAAATTCCACTAAACCTGGTCCCTAAAACAAAAATTGATAGAAGTGTCAGTGTAAAAGGTAAGTTGTATTGAAGCTTTTGGTGCACTATTACTCCATAAACTTAAACTCCCTTTAAATTTGCCTGCATTTATTCTTAGTTTTTTTGCTTTTTTTACCTTTCTAGAAAAGGCTTTGCAGATCACTTAATAAAAAATGATTGCTTATAAGTCAGTCAGATTCTGTCCTTGGATTCACTTTCCTGATCATTCATTTAAGTCAGTTTTGTTATTATTCTTTCCACAGGACATCTTTTGGGTGAAGTAATTGCCACAATCCTCAGTCCTGAAGGTCTCAGTGTTCTTACGAGTCTGCCGAAGGGCAGTGCAGAGGCAGAGCTCATGAGTATTGCCCCAGTATTTTATGTGTTTCACTACTTGGAAGCATCAAACAACTGGCATGTACTGGGTCCTGAAACCTTAACTTCAAGAACTCAAATGAGGAGGAAGATGAAAGAAGGTAGAAAAATATAACTTCTCTTGCTTCAGATTTGTAGATCTTCATGGACTTTGCTGAATAAGAAAGGTAATGTATCTGAGTGAGCAGATGTAACCTTAATATCTCTTTTTGTAACTTTCTTTCTGCCTAATATATCCCTTAGGAATTGTAAGCATCTTGTCATTCAGAAATTCTGACTTCTCATACAGCATGTGGAAGAACGGGCAAGCTAGCACATGGTGAGTTGGAAGTCTTTGGATTTGCATGAATGGAAGAGGTTTGAGTCAGTCCTTTGCTTTCATACTATAGCTAATTTTTTGAAGGGTGATATTTACAAGTAGGACATGTAGCATCATAGTGAGTTCCATCCTGAAGCATGGTATTTGATCCCTATTATAACATTATTTACCAGTAATTATGGCCCACTTGTCAAATTTAAAATTAATCTCCAATACCTCTTTGAACTGTGGGAGTGCATTACATACCTAAATCATAAACAATGCAAATCTGTCTAATCTCCAGCAATTTGAGAGCATCTGCAAATGAAAACAAAAATAATGTATTCGATTTCTTTGTCAGGTTGACAGCTTTTGCTTTAAGGATTCTTGGACAAGTGAATCAATATGTAAATCTTGATCAAATTTCTGTTTGTAATACACTTCTGTGGTTCATTGACAACTGCCAAATGCCAGATGGTTCATTCAGTGAATTTTCAGATTATCAACCAGTGAAACTACAGGTATGAAAACTGCATGTTTACTGTGTGTGCAGAGCAAGAACTGAAGTTACAGAAAGTGCAAGATTTTCCAGGCTGCATTTCACCAGAAATCTACTTGGGAGAATTTTGCCAATTTTACTTCTTTGTAACTAATTTAAAGAACAGCACAACATTACAAGTTTTCCTGTCCTCCCGCTAAAAGTAGCTGTGTGACAATTCTTAACGTTTAGAAAAAATAAACGTGTAGCTTGATTTTACAAAATTATAGACCTGGCTTGAGGATAAATATGTTTTTGTCTCTTTTACTAATGTGCTCTTAGCTACAAAAGACTCCACATATTTTCAGGTGAAATCAAATTGATATTTCCTACAGGAATTCCTGTTTCTTTCCTCTCCTAAAACATAAAAAGTTGTAATTATTGAAATTAACTGATACTTCTATTTAATTATGTTTAGATATTTTATTTTCTAGGGTACGTTACCCAGAGAAGCTAAAGAAAAATCTTTGTATCTCACAGCATTTTCTGTTATTGGAATTGAAAAATCAATTAAAATGTGCCCTACTCAGGTAAATAACATTTTTATTTCTGCCTGCAGTCACATTCTGGGATTCTGATTTCTCTATTTTCTTTAACATTTGTTCAAAGAAACCAGCAGGATTTTTTACAGTGACAGAGGTTAAGATTTGGTTGCTTTCAAAATTGGTTAAAGAACAACAATGAAATTCTAGATCACTTTATGGTAAATTGTAGAAAATACTAGGCAATCCTATATTGTCTTGATAGATGTGTGTAATAGGTGTATCTAAATATGCATTGTATATGTAAAGTATATACATATACACACACATACATAAATGTCTTATAGGTGTAAGCTGCAGTCTGTTTATTTTTTCAGAAAATCCATGATGCTAAAAACAAGGCAGGAGATTATTTGTTGAAAAACACACAGGCTGCTCAAAGCCCCTTTACGATGGCAATAATTTCATATGCTTTAGCTCTTGTGGATTTGAATCATCAGGCTGCAAGATCGTTGTTCTCTGCTCTGAAGAGGGAAGCATCTGTCATAGGTATTGCTTATTAAATTCTCTCAAACTGTGCATCAGGCTTGATCCCCAAGTAGATTGTTCTGATCATCAACTTCTAGAATAAATGTCATTTATCTTCATCTCTTGCTATATGCAGGGAGGGTGCCTCCTTTTCTTCTTGAGCTGCATAGACAACTTGAAACCTTTTTCTGTACTTGTGTAGGTGACCCTCCTATCTATCGCTTTTGGAAAGATGGTTTTAAAACACCAGACCTACATGCTCCCAGTTCTGTTACTGCACAAATGGTTGAAACTACAGCATATGCATTGCTTACTGCTTTGTTAAGAGGAGACAAGAGCTATGCTAATCCGATCATCAAGTGGTTGTCTGAAGAACAAAGATACGGTGGAGGATTTTACTCAACTCAGGTGAGCTTGTAAATACTTTGTTCCCATTCCTCAAGTGCCGAAATCTGAGAAACCTTAAGAGGATGCTATCATTAGGTGACCCAGCTTGACAATGTCCTGTACATGGCACAAGCATTGAACAGCTCTCGTGCCATGGTTTTCTTTGTCTCTTGGAAATACGTATTTTTGTGAAGTTCGTTACAAACAGAAATTTGCAAGCTGACTCCACTGACTTGAGATAAGCTGAACGAACGGAGTCATACCAGAAGGCTGTTATAAAACAAAATTTCACTTTGTGACATGTTTGTTCTTGTTTCCCCAGAAAATGAGGTATGCAATGTAAGAGGGTTTGCAGTTTTGTTTTCTATGCAAAAACTGTATTAGAATAGAGTGGAATAGTTCAGTTGGAAAGGACTCATACAGACCTTTGAGTCCAGCTGCCAGAGAACTTCAGGTGCTGAATGCCTCTTGAACATTGACAGATATGGGCCATCAACCACCTCTCCAGGAAGCCTGTAGTGATCATACTATGTAGAACATTCCAGTTCATACAAGGCTCCTGATCTTATCAAATTATAAGGGAGAAAGAACAAATTGCAGAGAGAAAATGACAGGTGTTTGCTATTTACTGTTTGCTAGTCTTTTCTTTAGTGCTTGCATTTGTTTCTTTAAGTTGCACAATTATGCCTGTGAGAATAGCTGAGATAGCTTAGCTCTGTCTGGAGTGTGCTGCCATGCTGCATGAGCTCTGCAGCAGGTAATGGTTACCAACAAGTGTCATCCTGTTTAAGTTGCAGAAAATGAATTGCTTTGTAACAATTTTTTTTAGCTTTATATTTTTGTAAGTAAATCTTTAAAATCATTTGCTGACAGGATACTGTTAATGCTCTTGAGGCCTTGACTGAATATTCCCTTCTTGTCAAACGGCTTCATCTGGACATGGGCGTTAAGGTTTCATACAAAAATCATGGAGAACTGCATCTATTCAAACTGACAGAAGATAATTTTGTGGGAAGAACCGTGACAGTGAGTGAATGGCATCTCTTCTGAAAAGCCAAAGCAGAATTCTGTTTAATTTAAGTAGTTCTATGAACTTTAAAAGCACTACCAAATTAGCTTAATCTATTGATAAACTGGTACTAATATGACATAGAAAGTGTTCAAGGAATTTGTTTATCTGCTACATTTAATCATTTAGTGTGGTTTTTTTACTGTATAACTCATCTCTGCTTGTTCCTCTCAAGTTGTGTTGTTGTGGTTTTTGGTGGTTTTGTTTTTGTTTTTGTTTTTTTTTTGTAGAAGCTGTTTGTGGCCTTAATTTGTGTCTGAATATAGAAAAGACAAGCAGTTCATCTGGCTTCAGTTATCTTCTTTACTATTAAAACTATTTATGTTTAACACCAATCCCTTAGGTACCTTTGGATGATGACATATTCATAAGCACAGGCAGCAGCACTGGCATAGCTACAATAAATGTAAGCATGCAACCTGTTTCTTATTGGTATCTCCTGTTTGTTAACATGACTGCTGAGAAAGAACGTGCAGCTTCTCTTAAGCTATTCCTCTTGTTGCCCTTACTTTTGCACTGAAGGGATGGATGTCATTTTGGCCGTTTTGTACTGAGCTGATGTAGGACAGTATGTGGGCTAGTATTTACATTCACAAAACAATCAGGACTTGTTCATGCAGTACTTCTAGTCTTCTAAACACCACCAAGCCAGAGTTGTAGTTTTACTTGTCTCATAATCCTCCAACTCCGTCGTGTCAATGTTAGCATTTATATGCCATATTTGAGCATTGTTTGCTGTTCCTGTACTGTGCTATCTGTTTGTTTGTAGGTGAGGACAGTATATAATGTAATGGGCACTTCTGAAGAGTCATGTAACTTTGAACTGAAGATTGTTCCACGGAGAGATGATGGTAAAGAGTTAATGTGGTTTTGAATATTGCTGATCGGGTCAGTGCTTAGGTGGGGGAAGCTTGTTTTGTTTGTCAATGTGCTTCTTATTAGGAATGATATTAATGAATTCTTCCACTGGAAAACAAATTGCTAGAAGCTTTTTTTGCCCTTTTTGAATCTATTGTCTTTTTGTGAATGGAAATATTTTTAGTGTGTTTATGTTGTTGCATTTTTACTCATTTGTAGAAGTGCTATTACAATTGAGGCACTGAGAAATATAAAATTCTAGCAGAAGACAGAAATATAATAGGAGAGTGGTTTGTGGTAAATTCTGTGAGGTACTGAGACTTGTACAACAGGGTGTACAAATGCATTCTGAGCTTTTGCTATGAAGCACTTTTAACAACCGTAGTACATGATAAATCATAGTAAGCATTAAAGCTGACATTTTTCCCACATTATAAAATACTTTGGTGTTGTTTGTTTGTGACTGGACAATGGGTTCACATGAGAAGTAGCTACCAAAGCAGTTTTTAAAACTCTCTTTCAATTATGAGAACAGTTGACAAGAATTTGGGGTTGCTATTTCTGAAGTGTTTTCAAATCACTTCTTTCACTCTTCTCGATTTAAAAGGTTACAGAGGGGAAGATGGTGAGCCACTTGGGCGCTTGGAGGCTTGTGCAAAGTAAGTACAGCTGGTGGGGGTTAGTTGGGTAGTTTGTTATTATTTCTGCAGTGATTGAGCCAATGTTTTGTTTTTAAATGTGTCATTTAAACTCAGTGCTGGTTCCAAACATCCTGGATTGCTGAACATTCAGCACTCCTATTTGCAAAGGAGTAATTCCCATCTCTTAAGGGATTTGAGCTGTGCAAGGAAATATATTGTGGCTGTATGTATACATAATGAAATTTCTCTAAGAATGTTATAAGGACTTTCTGCTCTTATATTATTTCTTAGTCATTGTTTTCATATTGCATTAAGTGACATTTATATTCAAATCTTTTTTTTTTTCCTTTTCTTTTTTTCCAAGAGAGATTAAAATGATTTGTCTGCTAATCCTCCCTTGTTAATAATAACATCTGGTCTTCTGATCTTGTTTTCTTCATTTTTCTCTATGCATTTGTGTAAGCAATAATCAAGACAAAGGTCATTATTCTTTTGGGAAATAGGTTTCATTGATTGATATCTGAGTGCTCCAGGAAAATAAGTATTAAGAAAAACTCCTTTAAGTATGAGAACTTTCATAAATCTGAAATGATTCATCCTGAATATATTTCTTTGTGATGGTGTTATGAATGTTGATAGAATTTTCCTTGAGATTTCTGAGGTGGCACGCTGAAGATTATTTTTAGTTTCAGTTGTGTTTAAGTAATTTTACTTCTAATATATTTTAGGTACAGGCCCAGCACAAGGGAGCCACAGTCAGGATCTGCTCATGCAGTGATGGACATAAGTTTGGTTAGTGGATTGGAAGCAAATAGAGAAGACTTATCTACTGTAAGTATTGAAGAACATCTTCCTTCTGCTGGAGATTTTTCTGACAACTGTGATACTTACTGTTCTTCATCTCTCTCTGTTAAACTAGTAGTGCAGATTCTATTATATTCATTCTATTTTCGTTGCTGCAAAGTACTTCTAATGCTGATGAGAATAGTCTACCTAAGTGTAGAATCTGTAGGTTCAGATCACCTTCCTTTTACTGATCAGAAGCCAGACATCTAACTAAAGCTTGTAATACAGGCTCCCTCTGTGATCAGTGGAAAGAGAGAAGTGAATAGAGACTGGCTGCCATTTGTGTTAGGATGATGTTAATCCACCTCTGGAGGGGTTTTATCTGCTAAGTGTAGAGAGGATTCTCTTAGTGTTCACACCTGTTAGGTGCCTGAAATCTGTGAGATGAATCTCCACTGCAGCATCAGTCCACCTTTACTGCAAGACAAAGGCACTCTGAGTTATGGGATTTAAATGGGATACTAGAAATGGACACAAGTATCCCTTTAAAGACAGTTAGCTTTGTAACTCTTCGTTATCTTCATGCAATGTGTAAAAGGAGTTTCCTTTAAATAAAAAAAAAGGCAAAAAAATGAGAGTATAAGCATCATAAGAGGCAATTGGAAAATAGCTTTTTAGGTCTCAAAATTGTGTCAAAGCTACTGACTGAAAAATTTTCAAGGTCATCTAGAAAACTTTATCCATTTTTTTTCTGTTTTTCTTCCCTACAGCTTGCAAGTGGAGTCGACCAGTTGGTAGCTGATTATGAGATAAAAGATGGGCATGTTATTCTGCAGATAGACTCTGTATGTTACCTCTATCGTAACTGCAAGAACAACTTTAACTCCTTCTATATTTCCTTTTCACAGCTTCTTCATTCATGTGTCTTTCAAATAGGTGCCAGCTGATCAGTTCCTCTGTGTTGGGTTCCGAATAAGTCAGCTTTTCCATGTTGGAATGCTAAATCCTGGCACATTCACTGTATATGAGTATCATGCACCTGGTATGTATTCCATGTCTCCAACCTTGTGCTTTTTAGCTCTTTATACCTTTTTTGAAGGCTACATTTTTCCCTTCTTCCACAGCTTTCTCATCCTTGTTATTTTAAGCACAGGTAATTTCCGACTCACAGAATTTCAGTGCTATTTTCCTGGTTTCTCTATATTTATTTATTGTATCCTTTTGGATTTTGTAGATAAAAGATGCACTGTATTTTATAACCCATATGGAAATGAAAAACTTGTGAGGTTGTGTGAAGGAGATGAATGCAGATGCATGGAAGGTAAACTTTTTAAGAGATGTTCTTCTATTTCATTTGGTGTGAAAGTGCATTTTAATGCTTTGGACAAAATCATTTTAAATCACAAAGGAAAATCCTCTGTCCTGTAAAGATATACCTTAATTGCATTAAAAAAACCAACCAACCAAATAAACAACAGCAAAATATTATTGTTACACCATGCACTGCCATCATTACGGTGTTTGTCAGTTACGGTAGATTATCTGGATCAGGTAGAAGCTCATGATGTTTTTTGGGAGGATGCTTGATGACACTGCCTTAACTGTTTGTATTTTCTCTCTCAATGTAGCTGAGTGTAGCAAAGTACAAGAAAGACTAGATCAGTCAATAACTGCTGATACCAGGAGAGAAGCTGCGTGCCGGAATGATATTGCATATGGTAATATTTGAATTGTTATTACTTATTTCTCATGCTTTTGCTAAAATTTAAGATATTTAAGAGACATGGACATGACACTGAGAGACACGGGTTAGTGATAGGACGTGGTGGGTGAGGTTGATGGTTGGAATTAATGATCTTGAAGGTCTTTTCCAATCTAGATGATTCTGTGTGACTTAGAGGTTAGGAGAAGTTGTGGATCATCAGATAAGAGCCAAACAGTGTACAGCTGCAGTCATAATTTTATCAGAATTTAACACAAAGGGATGCTGTATTTTCTGCCTGAACACCTGTATGACATTTGGAATGTACTGCAGGAAAAAGGAATAAAAAACCTTTGTTTTGTGTTGTTTTGCAGTTTACAAAGTGAACATCTTATCTCGCAGTGAAGAAGGTTACTTTGTAAAGTATTCTGCAGCTATTCTGGATTTGTATAAAAGAGGTGAGTGTCCCATTTCTACTGCATGTAACTATTTCACTTAGAGCAAGTGCTGTTTGGTTGATACTGCTGAAGCAGATGACAAAAATCAAGAGTCAAACCTACTCATTTCAGGAGAGAAAAAAACTCTAGCCTCAAATACAGACTTTGAACATTCTTGTCCTAAGAAGGGCAGTGTTTGCACGATGTTTTTAGAAAGTTTTTCTGTATTATAGCTGTTAACAGTCCTAAACTGTAATCAGTTCATCATCTCTTAAGAGATAAAACAAGATGGACATATTCCCTGCTGTTTTTCACCCATTTTTTGTTTGAGTTTAATCAATTGGTAAATGGTTTTAATTAATAGAAAATTATTTAATCTGTACAAGGTTTATTTACCATTCTATTTCATTTAGCAATAATTTGCAGGAAACATGTTTGCATCAGCAAATTCTCCTGTTATACAGTAAGTGGCAAATAGCTCACTGTCCCACGCCATAGGACACGTTAGTGTTTCCTAATACAAATGTGATGAGAAATTCTTCTTATGTACTTCTCAATTTTTCAATTCTACTTCAGGACAGGCTTTTGCTCAAAAAAATAACGAAATTACCTTTGTTAAAAAGAAGACCTGTACTGATGTTGAGCTGAGCCCTGGAATGCAGTATTTGATCATGGGAAAAGAAGCCTTAAAGATAAACATCGGTTACAGTTTCAGGTAAGAATCCTCCATCAGAATGTGCTGTGCTGCCAGGTGGCAAGTTTCTGTATGCCATAAATCTCACATAGTGTCTGATGTGTTTTTTTTTTAAGCATCAGTTCAACCAGCAGTCAGTCAACCAATGTGTTTTCAGCCGTGTAAATTTAAAATAGGGCTATGAACAGAAAGCAAGCTATTTCTTATTGTATTTCTTTTTCTATCTGATGGTTTTCTCCCCAAATCTTACTTTAAAATATGAGCATTGTTGATCCTTTTTTTTTTTTTTTTTTTTTTTTTTTTTTAGGTTCCAGTATCCTTTGGACTCCAGCACTTGGATTGAGTGGTGGCCTTCAAATACAGCGTGTACATTTTGTCAGGAGTTTTTAAACAGAATGGAAGATTTTGTTGAAGATCTCATCATCAGTGGCTGTTGATCTACGTGGAGAATTTTTCAATTAAAAACACAGATCACATCTCATTTAAGAAATCCTCAGTTGTTTAGTAATTCTAGAACTTAACTGTCATGATTATTACCTTGGAAAAAACTCTTGGCTTGTATTTCATAGCCATTTTTTTATTACCTGGTAATTTTCAAAGTATGTTTTTTGAGCTTGGATGGGAGAATAATGCAGAAGACTTCAAAGACGTTTGAAGTCAGATGAACTGAAAAGGAATGATTGTAAAAATAACATGGAAAAGACTGTCTTTTGCCAGTAGCAAAAATGCCTTAGAACACTGAAATCCAAAGTCTTGTAAAAACAACCCTGCCTTCAGCACACACACTACAGAAGGAAAAATAAAATGGCTTATTAAATAATTTTGCTAAAGCATTAATTTTCAGTTTCTTAGACCTGCAGATCCAGATGCAGACAGAATCTTGCTTTTTTTTAACCTTTGGTTGTATCCAGGCACTTAACATTTTTCATTCATCATTTGGACAGAGTAACAGATGTTCAAATTAAACAATGCTGAAGGTTTACTAAGTTAAGAAATTACAGATTGTTCTAGTCCACTTATTTTAACAATGCATTGAAACACTGCAGTGTATTTCAGACAAACAGCTCCCACTCCCTGCAGCAGAAAGAAGCCATTTTGGAAAACTACAGTTCATATTCAATAGGCAGAAACTTCACATTTTGTAACTAAACAAACTGAATTTATCATGCTGGAAAACAGTCAATATGACCTTCAGTATAGCTGCAATGTTTCAGTTATGAACTTATAATTGCTTGCATTGAAGAATTGAAGATAGTTACTTACAAATTATTTTGCTGTAATACGAGAAAATCTCCTTAAAATAATGCAAACTGTGTTAGTCTAGTGACTGAAAATGGCAGTGTTAAATTAAGGCTAAAAAGAGACTAGTCATGCTGTTACAATGAAAAGTACAGCATGTGTTACAGGGGAATCTCACTCTGAGAGAGCTTGGATCGAGGGGTTCCCCTTGCTGCTGCTGAGCTAAGAATTTCAGTCATCACCTGGTTTGGTAAGTCCTCTCCAGAGAGGTTGTTACATGAGATATTAGAACCAACTTTGAATGTTCTTGTATGTGATGGCTTGTTTTTTTTTCCTGGTATTGTTAGTATGTAGAGAAAAAAAGAACATTTTAAAACTTGCACTGTATTTCTCACAGCTTCTATTTTATGAAGACCAAATTTTGGATATTAACCCTGCAGTCTTGGTTAAAAAATTGTTTGAACAATTATGATAATAAGTAACAACACTATAGTTTCTATTACAGTAATATGTAAAACTCCTGTGGAATTTTATAACAAAGCAGAGCTCTGTGTTAATTTAAAGACTGCCCAGCTATGCCCATGGCACTGAATCATGCATAATATCTCGTTTTCCAGATAGATAGAGCTGTTTATCCTTAGTTTTTTCAAAGCTGCTTTAGTTTTCAAAGTCCTTTTGCTAGGAAACATTACTCCCCTTTTTATTTAGGCATCCATGTATCTTAAACAAAGGAATACACTCAGCTTTTGAAGCATTCCCAGTTTGCCACTGTGATAGAAACAGTAGAGGGAGTGCAAGAACACAGTTTTTGTGCAGGTCCTATAAACATTAGTGCTTTACTGCCTCACTCCCTGAAAAAAAGAACTGTAACAGAAAAGTTTCAATGTCCAACTACTGAAAATGCTCCACTCATTTCCTAGTGGGTGAAAAACACACGTACTTTACTGTATAGAGCTCTGAAGTCGATTTTGTGTCAGCAGGAAAAATGACTTTCACCTCTGCAGAGATCTTAGTCAACAAATCCACCACGGGACAGGAGCTGTGATCTCTGGAATTGCTGGGCACATTCTGGATTTGCCAGCATTACAATTGGGACTGTGGGACAACGTCTGGGCAGGGGATGCAGAGCCTCTCCTGATCAGAGCTCTGAGCACGGAGTGGCTGCAGGCAGCAGTGGGGCCGATTGCTCAGCTCACTTGTTTTATGGAGTTTAACAGAGCTACTTCATTTCTCCCCAGAAAGACATGTGGTATTTGAGAACCTGGAATAGGAAATGTGCACTGGTGCTGCTTCCTGCCTTTTAGAGAGAATCTAGTCTAATTTAAAACCACAGAAAGAAGGAAATTCGGAATTCAGCCTGACAATGTCCATGCTCCTGCACTAACCTGGGCACTGGCAAGTATGTGCACACGGTAATGGTACTGGGGCTTAAGATACAAGTTAAAACATTCTGTACTGAACAGGAGGCAGTTCATTTGCTGTCTATGACATAAATTATTTTATTCCCTAGCTTTTCCTTTTGGACTCTTTTCTGAAGTTCTGTAGTATTCTATTGCACTTTCTTGACACGAACTCAATTCTGTGCTCCGAATTCTTGTTTAAAAAAAATAAAACAAGTCTGAAAAAATATTTGTGCCATTCATTTGCACTTTAAGGCACAGTAGACTGAATCATTTACAACAAATGTTGCTTTGGCACTTGATAACTGAATTTGACCACTAGAACTCTTGCCTTGCCTCCAGGAAAGTAGCAGATAAAGGGACAATTTTCACTCTCACAGCTGCTGGCACAGGCCAGGTTGATTCCTAGTAAAACTCAAAACAGTTTGATAGAAAGTGCAGTTGCACATGTTCATTTTTATTGACTAGCTACCCAAAAGCCTCATGTCCAAGAGCCTTAAATTCCCTGTTTTCTCTCTCATAGGAATCCCCTCCATCCAGACTGTTCAATATCTGGAAAGAAGACAGTCACGGCTGATTTCAATGTTGGTTCTGTGAGTACTTTTTTTGGATCTTCTGTACTTCTCTAAGAAGCATGAGAAGATACCACTGTATCTAATACTGATTAGGTATAAACTGAAACTGCAGAGTGAAACATGCTTAAAAACTTGGTGAGGTTGCCTGGGCAGTCCACCTGTAAACCAACTTCCGAACTGCATGACATTGTAGTGAAGGTAACTATGTTTTATGAAACCCAATTATCTCCAAGAACAACACACCTTCTGGGAAACATTTCTTGTTTCTCAATATAGAGATGCTGCCTCAGCTGCCCTTGCTGAGGTAGAACTCGTTGGTTTGATTCAAGTGCAATGATATCATTGTATAAAACAGGTATACCTTTGTCCACTTGGCACGTGTGAATTATGTTGGCAGGCTTCCATATCTCCTATCAGTAAGACAGGAGAAAAATGGAAGTAGCATAGGGGTGAGTTTAGAACATTCTGCCATGCTTACCTTAGTGATTTCTAGCCATATAGGCCCGAGGTACTCAACTAATCTCAGAAAAGAACAGAAATTCCTGGAAAAATCCCCGTTTAGATGACTCATCTGTATTATAAAATGGGAATTACTACAAGACACATTCTGTACTTATATACTTACCGGGGATTCTGGACGTTAGAAAGGGCATTTAATCTGAATTGTGCAGTTTTTTTGTTCCTTGGTTGTTTGTGTACATGGTGTGCGAGTCTCCAAATGTTCCAGGCTCTGAATCATAGGCTTATAGCTTTAGTGGTTCCAGAGAAATAAGCATTCAAATACTATATTTCTGCATTTTATCCTCAGGCTGGCCTCTGTGGGATTACCAGTCTGTCTACACAGTAATGCACTTGTCCAAGGACCATTGCTTCAGTCCAAATTGCCTCCCTTGCTTCTCTCAGAAGAGAGACAACCAGCCTTGGGTCTGTCGGTTCTGGCAGGACAACAAGGGCTGCTGGCACACAGGCTTGTTCTGACATCCATTTATTGGCACAATGGCACACGACAGTCAAACTTGTCTCCAGAAGTGAATTGCAGGTTGCTTCTAGCAATGCACGCTACCCACCGAAGTGAATGAAATGGGGTTTGTCATTGTAATTTAAGTCTCCTTTAATACATTTCCAGATCAGAATCTGAATAAGAAGATTTGCCAGATGCCATTCTAGTGTGATTTCCTCTCTTGAATGCTCTTGGCAGATATGTAAGAATTGAATTGGTTGAATTCTGGGATAACAACAACAAAGAGTTAACACTAAGCAAGCCCATTAGTTTTAAGTTTATTTATTTTGCTTTTTAAGAAGTATTTTTCTGTTCGTTTCCATTTGCATTTTACTAATTTTTAGATAACTGAATGTTGCAATGAAGTGAAGAAATCATTTTGTGATCAGGAATTTATCCAGTTGATCCAAGCTAATAAATGGCTTGAACAGATCAAATTCCTCCCTGGTGTGCATGGTGACACGTGAAACTTGCACTTCTTTGGTCTGGTCGTGAAAGCTTTGTGCTGCACCAAACTACTGTGACTAATGTAGGAAGGAAGCCAAATGGTGCCACACTGCTGTATTAGCAGCACAGAAATGATTTATGTATGTGATCTTTCTGGATGCGTCACGAGGCCTAAGCAGACTGAGCCAGATTAGTTCTGCCAAAACCCTTCTGAGTGAGAAATACCCCACAGTTTTAGTAATGCTAAGTCCCTGCAGCACGTGACAAGCCTTGCTTTTTAAAAGTTGAGTATCTGTAAGTGACTGCCATCTTTCTTTCTTGGTGGACTGCAAAACATACCATGCTAAATACCAGGTGAAAGAGAAAACTGCTTATGTGAGCCACTGAGATGCACTTTGGGCAATGCAATGCCATGACATCGTACTGAAATTAGCTTCTATTTTTGCATAGCAATAGAAATGTTCAATATAGGCTCCGTTCTGAGCCTGCAGGTGGGATCCTATTCAGGGTGGAGAAACAAAGACAGCAGTAAAATAATTGAATCTAATCCTCAGTGAGGCTTCTTTCAAAGTTCAAAGATCTTTTCAAAACTCAGCTCAAACTGTCGTTTCCACATGTCAGCAGATCCACTTACAGTATGTGTGTAGAAGTGAGCAGAAGAGATGAGAGAACACATGAACACATACCTGTTTTTTCCTAGGAGTGGAAATCATTTTGTAATTTAAAAAGTCCTTTTTCTGAGGGCTGCCGATTTGGTTCTCAGCCATTGTGAGCTTTCTTCTGACCCTACCTGCAGAGGCTTATTTACAGCCCATGTGAACGTTAACATTTCTGCATGTCTCCTAGAAAAATGTGTTCTTAATCTCCTGCTGAATTCTTACATGAGAACACACTGAAATTTGGCACGGCCACCAGTTATTTTCCAGTAAAAAGCCACCTTATAGCAGTTGCATATGCTTTCAATTTTTAAGGTATTTAGTAATGTTTTCACCTCTAATTAGCAGAAATTTCTGGGTTTGGCTCTTTCATTCCCCTGGGAACCAAGAGTTTGGTTTTGCCAGTTGCTGGGTCATTACAGAATTCCATTCCTCGTGTTAAATGTTGCTTTTCAAGTTCTGAATGAACTTGGAACTCAGACCAGCAGCAACTGAGTTCCTGGAAAATACTGAACCGCATTAAATGCCACAACTGTCATAAAAAGAACGTTCAAGTTTAGAAAACAATCACAGAGAAATCTTGAGTAAGGATTGCTGTTTTCCTTTCTGTCCCAGGAAATATCAGTTACACACAGGTGCTTACCCGTGTCAGTAGCTGGAAGGCATGAAGTGCAGGTTGTCCCTGTGGTTCAGACTGTGATTCCTTCATCTGCTACCTGACAACTGAAATGCCAATTCCTGCTGTAAATAAAGCAAACAGAAAGTTAGACGTGATGCACTTTGAATCGGCAGAGATATTGAATGACAAAAATTGGGGTTTACAGTGGAAAATCAGTTGTCTTTTAATGGCAGCAGCCCCGCTGGCGCCACAAAAAAGTTCTCCAAAAGAAGCAGAGAGGCTCAGTGCTTGGATGGAGCACGATGTAAGGGAGCCCTGACATGGACTTGCATTGTCTCGCTTGGCTTTACGATTGTAACCTCAACAGTGCATTCTTTCCACTGGCCATTATGTGTTCTCTGCAATTTAAACAGTGAGGCCACAAAGCTAATGGAAATCGGCGTTGTTATGATTATTTTGGAGAAGCTGTACTCCTTACATTTGATATCCAGATCTGCAGTTGTAGTATTTCTACTACTGAGTCACAAAAAAAGTGAAAATCTCTTTTCAAAGAGGAAGTGTTTTTAAAGCATCTCACTCCCCCCACACACAGAGATTCATGTTACTCCACGCCAGTTTATACCTGATGAAATGTAATGTGCAGTATAAGGCTTGAATGTTAGTGCTGCTGACAGGCTGGGCATGAGCTGCAGCTGTACCAGAAGAGCTGCCCTCACTGTGCCAGGGCTGCTGTCTCATTCACAGAGACATTTCCTAAGCACTTTGTGCCCCGCTCACTTGCTGTGGGGTTTCAGTGCCCAATTTGTGATGCAGATGTTCAACAAGGAGTCTCAAGGTTTGGTTTCTTGGCCGAATACCAAGGACACTGCTGGGAACTTTTCTGTGATGATCTGATTTTGGAGTCCCATCACTGGCAGAGCTGCCAAGATACTTGTCCTCATGAGAGGACTCTGCTCATTCATTAAAGCACTGTCTGCTTGCCTCTGTCTGTGCACAATACAGACCCATCTTTCTCTGTGCCTACTTTTTCCCATTTACAACTTCCCTCTTTCATTCAGGCTGTGTTAAAAACACCTTTTATTTCTCTTTCATTTTTCTTTAAATGCATCTGATTTTGTCTTGTTCTGCCTCTGCCCACTATAATATTCTAAACATCTTTTTAGGATGAAGGTGATCTTACTAACATGAGTTAACTACTGGCAATGTTATGGTGTGGTTGTGGCCTTCACTCTTTCCTCCATTTCTCTCATTAAGGAGAATTAATGAAGATGTTGTTAAAGAAATGTATTTCCATTTTCTGTTTCCACTAATTAGTCCCAAATATGCTGAGATTTCTGTTACCGGTGTCATTTCTCTAACGCTCTGTACCAATGAACTGAGCTATCAATAGAATATCCTTTCTTTGCCAACCGCTTTATAGTTGAAAATGTTGAATCTTAGCTTGTTTCTTCATGTTACATCCAGAACATTGGAAGAGCTCTTTGGCAGGCTCCTGCTGGGCTCAGCTCCCGTTCCCTGACTTCTCTCCAGAGCAGTAAGAATGGAAATAAGCAGCTCAGAATTTTCCAGTTCAGATCAGGCTCTGTGTGTGTTAAGAGAAACAGAAGCACAACCACAAGCACAGAGCAGACCCTTGATGTAGGCAGGCTGCAGCAGAAAGCAGAACTTCGCCAGCTGAAGCTGCCAAAAGCCATCCCACGTCAGCTGCAGACATCCATGCACAGCGCTTCTCCTGCTGCAGAGATGCAGTGACACAGGTGTGCCAACCAGTCCCTGCTGTCACAGATCTGTGTGATAGGTGGCCTAAAAGCAGCTTCAGTCGTCTCTTTGTGATGCTTTCACTCTCAAGTAGTACTGCGCATAGGAAGCAATCTAGGACACCATGGTGGAGAGAAACACTTCTCTTTACTTTCTTTCAATGGGTCCCTTGGCTTCTGTTGTGGAGCTGCTTTAGTGAAGCACTGAGATCAGAGAATTGGTGCATAATGCTCATTTTAATGGGTGTTTTTTTTTGTTTTCCCCCTGACAAATCCTGAAGAGATGCTCCAGAACACCCGTTATTGAGGGGGAGGGGAAACCCTGCGTACTGAGAAGCTGAGGATTATACTGTGCTACAGAGAATATGAGCTGGGAATATGTAGAGGCAGAGAAGGGGGTAAAGGAAAAAAAGATTGATTCCTGATGTCTCTTTGAGGAGCAGAGTCCAACTCTTCCAGAAGTTAGTGGGAATCTTTCCAGCTCTTTCATGTGAGTGGGGCCGGGTCCTGGCAGTGGCACCACGTGGAGCTGAAGCTGGCCGTGTGCCATCACACTGCAGGTAAGGGATGGAGCTGCAGCAAAGCTCTCACGTGTGATAAGGACAACAAAAGATGGAAGTGCACGGCTCTTCACCTTCTTATTTGAAAATCTAGAGGGTGAATGGACGGAATGTTATCACTCTACCTACGTCTATCTCATGGGGGCTAAAGTCAGGAAGGTGACAGCAAAGAAGATGAAGGGTGGATTGGTCTCAGCTGTGCACACAGGTGAGGATCTCGGCTTGGAGCACTGAGCTCTGGTTCCTGGAAGTACTGTGCCCCATGGGCACCGGGTGCTTTGTTACTAACCAGCTTTCATTCCTGTGTTTTACCCATTTTTCAGCGTTTCCTAGGATGCAGACGCATTTCCAGATATTTTACACTAACTGAAAAGTGTGTTTTCATAGTGTGAGACCTCCCTACTTCTAGCATTTTTTCTGTCTGAAATTAGATTCTCGGCCTTGAAAGCACTGTTTGCACTTTGACTGCAGTCTTTCAAACACTTAGCATCCAAATGTGCCATTTGTATACATACTAAAAACTCAAGCTCTTGGACGCTTCTAAAAGGACAACACTCAAGTTATAAATACTCCCTCATGAGCTTCTTCTCTCAGATGTATAAGTGAACATTCTCCTTAAATAGTAACGCCGTGAGCTGTGGTAGGAATGGCTCTGCAGTGAAATGATGCTGCAGAGGTCGGTCCCTCTGAGCCACATCCTGTTTTCAGTTAACTGATCTCATATGGGGGAAATTTGTCAGAGGAAATATATCTAGTTTGGAAAGTACCAAAAACTTATCTCTCGTTTCTTTGTGTAATTCAGCACCTATTGAGATTGAGGTGCCGTATTTTCGAGAACTCTTGAGGCAGAAGTGGAGGAGCAAGCTGGCAGCCCGGATGGGTGGCCTGGAAGGTGACAGCACACAGCATCCCTTCAGCCCCAAACCAAAACTCCTCATTGGTGCAGCAGCAATCTTCCTGAAATTATCAACTTCCAAAAACTTACAATTGCTTCATCCAGAACTGCTTTTAGAACCTCTTGAAAAATGAGCTCACTTCCTGGCAGAAATGCTCTCTGCCAGACTAACTTGCTATGACTTCTCACAGCTCATTATAAAGCAATGACAGCGAACGTCTGAAGCCATACCAGCTCAGGCAGACCACAGTGTCCTCGTAGATTCTTAGCTCTGTACTCAGAGCATCCACAAATCTACGTGTAGCACAGTAGAGAGAAGTGGAGATGAAGAGCCATTACATGTGATTCTGTAAGGCAAGCCTTCTGCTCCTGCGGGTGGATCTCAGTAGTTAACTGGGTACCTCAGAAGTAGCTAATAAAACTGACACACTGCTCCTCTTCTACAAGATTGTCACCAGCTCTTGCTCACACCGTTGCTCTCACAGAGGCTGTGTGTGCAGGTACCACGGCTGCAGCACAGAACACGTGTGCTCCCATCTGCTTGTGCTGGAACAACACTGCTGAGCTGCCGCTGGTGCTTTTCACTGCTGAGATGGTGGTGTTTTGCCAAAGGGAATAAACGCTGTTCCCTCTTTGCAGTGAGGGAGGTGGAAGCATTCAGTGAGTTTGTGGTTCACCCAAATGCTCTTGTGATGTAGGGCAGTAAGCCAGATGAGTGCCCTAAAGCTGACCTGTGGCAATAGGCTCCATCCAACTCAGCTTTCCTTTTCTCTACAGTGATGCTTTCCTCTGCATCATCATTTCTTACCTGTTAAAACCTTCAGGAAAAAGAAAAAAAAGAGAAAAAAACACGCACCGCTTGCCAAAGGCAGTCTAACCCAAAGGCATGTAATTAAAGGGCCTCTGGCAAAGCGAAGGACCAAATTCTTGATCCTTCAGTCTTGCGTAGTGGTTCTGTGGTCTACAGGGTGCAGCTGTGGAAGGACACTGCCTGTGCAGCAAAGGAGCTGAAGGAGGGGTGAGAGCTGCAGATGGAAGAGCCCAAAATGGTGAAGGAGCCGGAGCAGTTACCTGCTTATGTAAAGATGCTTCTGTGTTGTGCAGATGTTCTTAATAGTTCCTGTTGTCTGCAAGGCTGCCTTGTTCCTAGAAGCTCCCTCCTTCCAATCTGTAATTTAATACAGCTCTAATCAGTTTGGTAATCTGTAATTGTGGCAAGAGGGCAATCAGCCCATGTGACAGCAGCACGCGTGGCACTGTTATCTGAGCAAACACAGCCCAGAAGCTATCAGACACTCAGTGATAACCAAGCACGGTGTGGTGCTGGCACACTGTACTTGGCTATGAATACCAGTGAGCGTTGCAGAGTAACAAACCAATGGAAGCAGCTAGGGCACGACCTCTTCATGTTTAGTTTCCTGATGGGACACCCCCAGCAGTATTCCCCACGTGTCTTTCACCGGGAAGAACGAACAGATTTGCATCTGAAACACTCTTCTTACCGAACCCCGGGCGCCGCGGTTGCAGCACATGATTTCACAGCAAACCCGCCTTATCCCGAGAGCGAAACTTCAGCTCGCAAAGGCCCCGCAGCGCTGCGCGCACCCCGGCAGCACGTGCACGCGCCTGGCGCCGGGACCGCAAAGGCCGCAGGGCCGATAGCAAAGCCGGGCGTTCCGGTTACGGCTGGGCGCACGGGCACGGGGCGGTTTTCTCTCCGACGATGCTCCGAGCGACCGGGCGGCGCCGCACCGACCCCGGGACGTAACGGCATCACCGCGTTATCCGCCGGCCCGCCGAGCCCTGCGCCCGCCCCGGGCCGCCGCTCCCCCCGCCCGATCCCGGCCGCGCCCCCCCGGGAGCCGAAGGCCGCTCCTCCGCTCCCCGCGGCGCTGCGCCTCTCCGTGCCGCCTCGGCGTGCTGAGGTAAGGGGAGCGGGGGGAGGCCCCGCCTCGTGCCGGCCCCGCCGGGGCTCCGGGGGCGGGCGCGGCAGCCACTCGGAGCCGCCGCTCGGATCCCGTCCGCTCCGCTCCGGGCCGCCCCGCCGTGCCGCGCTGTCCTGCCGGGCTCCTCTCCGGCCCGGGCCGCTCGTGGATGTGCCGGTCCCGTCCCGTCCCGTCCCGCACGCGCAGCGCGATGCTGTTCCTACGCGCACGGCGCCCGCACGCGGTTTGCAGCCCGGCTCCGTTCCGCTGTTCCCGGGCTTGGGCAGCTCGCGGTGCGCCGCTGCCCGCTGGGTTTTCATCTTGCGGCTCTCGGCAGGACCGGCGGGCCCTGCGCTCGTCGCTGACTTCCCTTGGGTACCGAGCGAGCGGCCTGAACCGCAAGGCGGAAAACGCTGCTTAAAGGGGTGTTTAAAATCCCGGGGGTGCCCAGCAGCCCGTATCCCGGTCCCACCGCTTTCCGTCCCTCGGCCGGCCCGCGGAGCCGAGAGGAATGGCACGGATGTCCGTGTGGGCTGCGGTGCTCGGAGGCGAGCTGCGGGCTCCACACACGCCGGGCTGCTGCTCACAGGGCCGCAGCTGCCGTCCCACCTCAGCCTCTCACCGCGTCTGCTGTGTGCCCCAGTACTGCAACACGGACGTGGGGTACCTCCAGCGACAGCAGTGCGAGCATTTCTGAGCAACAGCGAGACCCCCAGAGTCAGTTCTGGGTGCGTTCCCAGCGGTGTTCCATTGCTCTCATTAACCAGAAGCCGTGCTGAACATACTTGCACCTTTTCACACGAGGCACTCGGTGCTTTTGGAGGCCTTGAGGTTCCCTTTCTTCGTGTTGCTGGATGTGTTATGGCTTCAGGAAGGTCACTGTCAGCACACCTGTTGTTCAATTTCTGTGCCTATAAAGTGTAATCCCAAATTTTGGCCCCTGGAAATGGAAGATTGTTGGGGATTTACTGTACAGGAAATAATTCTGTGTGTTATGAACCGCTGGGATTGTGGCTCTGAAATGATAGAACCATTTACTTCATCTTTCTATGAACTCAAACACGAGCAGAAAACCCCAGAGCTTCATTTTAGCGTGTTGTCCATTCTCACGTTGTGCTCGAGGGAAATTTTACATCTGCACAGTAATTTCCTGCAGGTCCCTCGTCAGACCTGCTGTGACATTTAGTCATGCACGTCAGCTGCACATTCAGGCCAACAGATCACTATGACGACTGCACTGCTTCGGGGCTGTGCTGTGGCCTTGGTGCTGATGTGCTCCCTCCCAAGGCAGTGAGCAGCACCCATTTCTCTCCCCTGCTCTCCTCTTTGCCAGCAGCTCCCTTCAGATGGCTGAGAAAGCAAGCGGAGGCCCGCAAGATATCCCCAGCTCTTCTCCCGATGAAAACGAGTTTCCTTTCGGATATCCCACCAGCATCTGTGAAGATGTGCCCGAGCAGAAGTACCTGTGCAGCAACTGCAACAACGTTCTGAAGAAAGCCCTGCAGACGCTCTGCGGGCACAGATACTGCTCTGCCTGCCTGTCCTGGATTGTCCGGTAGGTCCTGACCGCAAAGCTGGCACTGCTGTGTGCTCAGTAGGTGTTGCTGCTTTCAGCTTTGCAAACAGTACATCTGCCCTGCAGGTGGGCAGTGAAGTTGCAGCAGCAATCGCTGTGTGAGCTGATGGTAGCCTTGGTGTTTGGGAAAGCAGCAGCAGTCAAGGTTCAGTGGCAGGGTTCTAGCACTGCTTCAGTAGCTTCCAGCTTTATTTTTCCTGATCCAGGCTGCTCTCGCTTTGCTGAAATACAGGTAGGATTGATGGCCTTGAGGAATAAGACCTGGTCTTGAAACCAAGCATTTATTTGCTTGGTTCGCTTCGTTATGTTTTTGTTGGTGGTTCTTGTTATTTATTAATTTATTCTACTTCAATATCTTCAATAATTGGACCTTTCGTGAGCAAAGACTGCGGATTCCGAGTGGAAATTACGTCCATGTTTTCATTTATTTTAGTGTATATGCAAAGATCCCCTGAACTCCAGTTCAATAATCCTTTGTTATTTTGCTCTTCTTTTTCCAGGAACAATAAAAATCCAGTTTGCCAGAAATGTAAAGAGGAGGATCCCAGCACTCTGAGTGAAGGAAGCCTATTGGCAGAGGAAAGGGTGAGTTGTGGTTCACAGTTCAGTCATGTATCGCTTGCTGTTCTCTGGTCTGCTCTGCAGAGCTCTCTTGTGCTGCTGTGTGGTTTCTCCAGGCAGATCACTGCACTGTTCTGTGTCCTGAGCACACACACAGGGCTCACTCCCAGCTCAGCTTCTTCCTTTCTTTCTGACTACATGCAGGAGCACCAAGACACACACATTCTGTGTACATTTGTTAGACAAGAATGAAACCCAATAGTCAGCTAGCAGCGAGGAAGAAGGCAAAATATAGAATATGGCTGCACCAAAGTAATGAATCTGCAGTTAACACTGAAGATCTCAGAAAAAAAAATATATATATCCTTAATTCTGCAATAAATTTCCCAGTAACAATTTCAGGCATCCTAGAACCACGGATGGGTGCAGCTAACCCCCTATGGAAGTCTTACTGAGCGTTGGCTGTCGGTTCTCTTACAACGTTTGGATTCTCACTGGGTCTTCTGGGACCTCCTGCAGTCTGTGGGTGGGTGGAGGTGCTGGGTGAGCTGATCTGCACAGGCAGGTTCTTGCTGGGAAGTCTTCACCACAAAGGCACGATGATCTGCCTATGGACCCATCCAGAACAAAGGGTCTGGGCTTTGTAAACAGCATGACTAACAAAGGCTGCATAGCAGGTTTGTTCTTGGCTCCGTATCTTTTCCTGATAATCTCTGCTTTACCTTTGCTGCGGTTTTACTTCATGTTTATTCCCTCTGCTATCTGATTATATGTTTATATTTTAAATAAGGTACTTACACTAGAGGAACAAAAGGCCCTATCAGGATATGTGTTTGATTATCTTATCCCCTGACCAGCTTCTGTGGTAGCTTCCGTCCCTTCCCCGCTGTTCAAGTCTTGCTGCAGTGCTGTTCATCAGGATTTCAGTGCCTTTATTTAAGTGTGGACATGATTGGTAAATACTTTTCCCTCCTTTCATTGTAAAGACTCCCTCCAGCCTCCAACTTCCTGACTCACTTCTGTGTTAGGAAATCTGCTGTCATGTGCATTGTGTTCTTATTACTGTCTTGTTCCTGTGCCAGTGTAAAATGCAATATTAAGAGTGTGCAGGGTTTATTCATTTGCAGAATAATTGTACAATTCTTGGTGGTTGCCATAAGAAAAAAGATCTATGCAGTCAAAAAACATCTGCCACGTGGTTTACATTTTGTGAGTACACAGCACTGTGGTAAATGGAAACAGCCCTTATCTGGGAAGCTTAGGCTCACTGAAGTCTCAATCCTCTCCACTGCATTTCAGGAGGTGTTGCTGACCCCAATAATTAAATACTTCCATTATAGAGTCTGCATAGCAGCACCCTCAGGATCACCTCAGCACATCCACAGCATGTGATGTGTGTCAGATTTCTGTGAAGAGGAACTCAGAGCAATAGCTGTTCTGTTGGGCATATTGGCAGTAAATACAGATGGCATCAAATGGTTTATTTTTGAGTCATAACCATGAACTGATTTGATAATGATTTGACTCTTACCAACACCAAAATACTTGCTAAGTCAAACAAATCTTGACACAGTCACTGAACTCCTGTCCCAGGAATGCATGCTGACCAGGGTTTTTCCTTCCTGCGTTTGCTTTCCAGGCCTTTGGGGATGCTGCCATTAACAAGGAGATTTCTGAGCTCAGAGTGCACTGTGTGACCCTTGGATGCAGTTGGTGTGGTACCATGAAAAACTTCGAAGTACGTTTGCATTTCCAGCTCACTGTTCTCAATACCATGGAGTCACAGACCATGGAATGGCTGAGGGTGGGAGGGACCTCGCAGCCCCCTAAAACCTTCCCTACAGCCCGCTGTGAGGGCTGCCTGCCCCACAGCTCACCCTGCAGGGCCCATCTGTGGGGCACACACAGCTCTGGGCAGTGCCAGGGCCTCAGCCCCTGAGGGAAGAACTGTTTTTCTGTTGGAGCGTTGGCCTCTTTAAGACAAACCCACCTGGTTTGCTCTGCACTGTAAATTTGAGAATCAGAGCCCCTCTCAGCAACGGTTTTGTGGCAAAAGGGATTTGAGAGCTGAGCGTGTGATGGAAATTGGCATTTCTGAGGCATTTCTTAGGGGACAGGCATCTCCTTCTGAAGACAAAATCGGCTGTGACACAGCACCCACAGAAGCTTCAGTAGAAGAGGCGGGGAGAAACATTTTCAGTTCAATATTGTGTTTGTGTGGCAGCAGAGCTGTTGGACATTGCCATGGGAGAAATCATGCTGATGTTTTTTCCTTGGCGAGATGAGAAAGTGCAAACAGTGAGAAGGGAGTGTTGTAGAAGTCATTCTGAAGGTGGGTGAGAGATGCACCCTGACTGCTGCACGGAGGCTCGATGGCTCTGCCCCCCCCTGGGGCTGTGCAGGGATGTCAGCACTCTGACTGCACTCATCCTGCAGGTCCGAGCAGCATAGAGCTGCTGTTGGAATTAATCACACGTTGTGTGGGCTTTGTCTTTTTTTTTTCTTCTTTCATGTGATTGTTTGCTTAAGTTAAAAATCATCAAAAAAAAAAAACAAAACAACAAAACAAAGCAGGAAAGACTGTGGATTTTTCAACAGTAATTTTGGTATCACTGCAGAGTGGGTCATTGCCCGAGGTTAGAAGAGATGCAAACAACGCTGCAGGGATGGGTGCTGTTTACAGATGAGTGTTTATCTGCAGTTTAAGTTAGGGTTTGTAACTTTTGGCTTCCAGGAGCATCAGATTCTGTGTGAATATGCTTTGATCCCTTGTCACACTGGCTGTGGGCACGTGGTGATGAGGAAGAAACTTGCAGATCATTTGGAAAACGGATGTGTTAATAACATGACCGTGTGTCACAAGTGTAAGCAGAGCTCATCCAGCAGCGAGTACCAAGTAAGAACGTTCATTGGTTTCAAATAAGGGTTCTGAATGAATGGCTTAATTACTTTATCATCGTGTTTTTCATCCCAATTTGCTGACTGCTGTTGCATGAGAAGTGCCTTTCGTTTCTCAAGGTTTGCTAATTTCTCCATGCTCATCTTGACATTTTAAAAGTTGCTCTTTGTTTTCCCTCGTTCTGAAGCAGCAAAGTGGTGCAGATGGTGGGAGTGCTCCAAGGACACAAAGTGAGCAAATAGAAACTGCTCTAGAATAGAAACGGTGTGCTGGGGCAGCTGTAAAGTGATAGAAAATGATGTTCTTATGTGAATGGATTGGTATTTTAGATAGATAAGAGATGCTTGTATGAAGATACAGCAGCAGTGGGCCACTGCTCTCATTCTCTCCACCTTTACCAATCAGTCACTGGTCTCATGACTTCTGCATTCCCATACCTGAAATAAACCTCCTCCAGCCCCACTGCCCCAGGAAACCAAAGATCTGAAGGAGAGACCCAGCAGTGAGTAAGAAAATAAACACACACGTTGTGCAATCACAGCATTCAAAGTGAGTTCGAGGGAGGAAAAAAACTGTGATGTTGTTTCTGGGGATCGAAAGAGAAACTTCAGAACTGAAGGTGAAATGACTTTATAAAATTCCGGACTGCTCTAGGAAATGTGCCGGCACGCGAGGGCATTTCTTAAGATCAAAACCACCCCTGTGTGGTTTGAGTTGAAAGCTGACAGTTGCTGTGTTAAATGCACAAGTTGCAGCAGTAGTGTGAACCAAAGGCAGAATTATTTTCATCTCCTCGCAGCCAGGAAAGACAGGAAGCCTGATGTTAGTTCTGATGCATTCTGCATTAGCGTGTCGTGATGGAACATTTGGATTCCTGCCTTCAAAACGCAGGATATTATGCACAAAATAATCAGGATCCAAGAAGTGTCTGCACGTGGGACAAACTGTATGAAGCCAGTTTATTTTTGGGTTTCTGTTTATTCGCTCCCTGTTCCGTTACCCACCTGCATTCACTGTGTGTATATGTGTGCACACAGTGCTCGTACTACAGTTTGAGCTGAGCAAGACCTTTACCTTGTCAGTCTTGTGTCCAACTTTGCAGGATGACTTTGCAAAGCATCTGTAAGCAGTTTTCAGAAGCTTGATGCCCTGTAAGTGTCAGATCAGAGTTGGAACTTTCATTGACTGGCATTGCATCTGAAGCTCTGTCACTGAACCGACCTGCTGGGCTGGGAGGAAGAGCTGTTGGCTTGGAAGCTTAGCTTGAGAAGCCCCCCAGTCTGTCCCTGTACAGCCAACTGCTTGGGAGGGCACAGCAGCTCCTGCCTTTAACAGATGTGCCTTAGTCCCAAATTTCTGAACGTTATCCTGTCTGTAAAGAAGCCTGAAAACACTGCAGTGTTGAATAGTGAGGTCAGTAGCAGTCATTCTCTGGACGTGTGTTGTGGAGCTTGTTGTGCTGTAGTGATCCTTCCTTTATTTTCCTCAAATCTATACCTTCTAGGAAGGAAGCAGGAGACTTGCACAGAATGTAGTGCATAAAAGCCCCTCTGAACTTCAACTGCCTGTGAAGGGGGAGTAGCACTCCCAAAGAGAAGCTGTGTTTCAAAGACTCTTCAGTAAAGATGCTCAGGCATTTTACTGATGTACTCAGTTCCTTTCTTTTTGTTTTAATGACAGAAACATTCATGTGAAGGCAATTTATATAGAGAGCAGAAGCATGTGCAAGCAGAAACACCATCAAACGAAAAGGTGGGTAAAAGATGAGTAAATACAGTACAGTTTTATTTCAACTCGTGAAATAAAATCTTCATGTAGGTGAAATGATCACCTGAGAACATCTTCAGATGTGACATTTGTATCTGGGTGCTTTTTCCATCCTGGCATAGCTCTCTTGAATAGCTTCACTTTGCTGCTCCCCAGTTAATTTATTAAATCAGCCTATTTGTTTGTAGGTAAATAAAAGAATCCCTGGAAGCTGCTATTTGATTATTTTCTCACTTTTCCAATTCTTTTTCCCCAGCAGAACCATTCTGGGCTCTCAGGCAGCACGGATGGATGTCGGTTTTCTGAGGTTGGCTGTTCCTTTGGGGTAAGTGAAAGTGCTGCCTTCCGGAGCACAGCTCCAGGGCAGCAGGCCTTGATTTAAATGTGTCTTTAAAGAAAGAAAGAGCTGTGCCCATTTTTAGTAGACCAGGAGAGGTGATGTTGGAGCTGCCATGGCTACAGGGTGTGTGTAAGGTGCAGTTTGCTCTGTGTTGTGGCTTTATTTGGCCCATGATATTTGTATGGAGAATGTATTAACCATATCTTCTTACAGGGCAGCAAAGAGGTGATAAAGGAGCATGAAAAAGCTGCAGTTGGGACTCACATGCTGCTTCTGCTGCAGTACGTAAAGCAGCTGAAGGCAAACCTGAGCACTGCTTCCAAAGCTGCAAATGGTTTCATCCCACAGACAGAGCTGAATGTGAACGGTGCAGAAAAAAGCATCTCTGGTCTGTGCATCCCAGGCAGTCTGCAAATCAATGGGGATCTGGAAGCAGACTGTTTAACCAGAACTTCTGTTCCCAGAGATGAATCTATCGTACAGCAGCTAGTGAGGGAGAAGGTGATTTCTGAGCTTGAAAATAAGCTACATGTGTTTGAGAATATTGTGGCAGTGCTCAATAAAGAAGTGGAGACCTCCAACTTGGAAATCACAGCGTTTCGGAGGCAGAGTGAACTTGATCAGAATATAATACGAGGCCTTGAGCTGAAGGTAAATATTTATGACCAGCATTGGATTTGTTCTTGCTGTATAGATAGCAAGTACTTACACATATCAGAGAGAGGTGCTGGAGAGGGGGATGGAGATGAGTACAGGCACTGAGGCTGTGCAGGGTTGTGTTCTGGACACATCAGCAGGATCCTTCTCTTGTTTTGGATGTTTTTTTCGCATGAGCATCACTAATATTTGCTCTCTGAAACCACCTTTAGGCACATGGGTACTGCCTTGTGCATTAAGAATGTGCCAAAAGAAATCAGAGGAGACCCCCAAGGATGTGAGGACCTGGGAATGATTCTGCTGCTTCTGCAGTGCGTGGGGATGGAGTTGGCTGAGAACTGTTTTGTTTTTCCTCCTAGATTGCAGAGTTGCACTGCTGCCTGACCCAGAAGGACGCAGGCCTGAGCAGGCTCCATAAGAGCCTTCTGTTCTCTGAGCAAACTTCCTACGATGGGGTCTTTTTGTGGAAGATCACAGATGTTAGCCAGAAGCTACAGGACTCAGTGACGGGCAGAGCAGTCAGTCTGTACTCACCAGGTAAACACAGCAGACAGAGTGAGCACATCTCCATCCTTTAGGATGCACTGATTTCTCTGGAATGATGCTTCTTTCTGCTCTGGATGGGAGGTGCTTTAAAATAGTTCCCTGAGCTCAGGTGCTGTTTGTGTGAAGGCATTTTGCTCTCCTGCCTGTTACTCAGGGCAGCTGTGCTGTACTCTGCCACAGAGCTGTGTTCTCCCCTGGACTTTCGTTTTGCAATTTGCCCTCTGCTGCAGCTACTTGCAGTGACATCTGCTGGATCTGCATTGTCTAACCCCCAGCCTTGGCTCTTGGTGGTGCTGAATGGTCTCCTGCTGCAGTTATCTCCTGTGTGAGAAGTGATTTAATTAGGGAAAATATCCTTATGTGGCTAATAACGGGTATTTTTTACCAAGGTATGAGGGATTAGAAGGATTCCAGCCACTGTATTCTCCCTGTTTATTTGCTGTACTGACCTGTTGTTCTCCTCATCTCTGTGGCACCAAATTTGGCACGAGTCTTTCTGTACTATGTCAGAACACTCATTTTGCCTTGTTTGCAGAGGAGGCTTTACTAATGAAGCGTTGTGATTTTCAGCGTTCTACACTGCAAAGTATGGCTACAAGGTGTGCCTGAGGATTTATCTGAATGGGGATGGGATGGGAAAAGGAACCCACATATCCCTCTTCTTTGTTGTCATGAAAGGAGACTACGATGCTCTGCTCCCGTGGCCTTTCAGGCACAAGGTAAAAAGGGCAGCATTTCACATCTGATCCGAGCTTACCCCTTCTGCTTTTGGCAGGGGACTCAGGTGAATGTGACAGTGGAGGAGGGAGCGTTTTCTCATGTTCTTGCATGATGACTTATGCACCATGCTCTATGCTTGGGTCACAATTTATCTCTGAAGTTTTTGAGTACAATCTGATAATGCAGCAATGGTGGAACAGTGAAAGTATGCACAGGTTCTGATCTCTCTGTTCAGCATCTGCCTTCCAATGGGAGTGATTCTGTAAGCCTTTCATGCAGATGATCTTACTGCTGTTTAGTAGCCAAAAAAATAGTAATCAAAGTTCTCAATCCTCACTGCATTAAAAAAGTTCATCTGTATTTGACAGAGCTTATTAACAGGGTTAATAAAAGTGATACTAAAATGGAGTCATTCTATAGGTTTTGTCTTTTATATGTGCATACAGACAGTGGAGCTGTTTTGGTTCCAAACCACAGCACCAGAATGAATATAATGACTGGAACCAAACCTGGAGTTTAAGTTGTCAGAAGAGAGAGAAAAAGTCTTTGCAACATACAATTCTCTATAATGACTTCATTTCATATCATTTCATTTCATTTCATGGGTGGCAAAGTTCAAAATATTTCATCTGGGAACTGTTACAGTCTCCCTTGTTCCCATTAATCAACCTTGTAGGCTGTGAGATGTTCATTATAGCTTACATTTAATGGTCAGTAGAGCATCCAGCTGCTCTCACAGTGTTTGCACGTTTGTCTCCAACATTTTCTGTTCAGTTTTCGGGCCAGTATCTCATCATTGCTGCATTCTGCTTTTCAGGTTACATTTATGTTGCTGGACCAAAACAACAGAGAGCACATTATTGATGCATTCCGCCCAGACTTGGCTTCTGCTTCCTTTCAGAGACCTGTGCACGACATGAATGTTGCCAGCGGCTGTCCCACCTTCCTCCCTCTGACCAAACTGCAGTCCCCAAAGCACGCCTATGTGAAAGAAGATACACTTTTCCTTAAATGCATCATAGATACAAATTAGTAACTTCTGAAACCTGAGTGTCTGGTAAATCACCCACTGCAATTCATTTGTTTGCAAGAAAAGAAACATCAGTTTGAGGCATTGCATTGGTCTGGAGAGCTGGGCCTGCGTCCCCCTGCACTGACTGGGATCAGCTGGGTCTGCCTGCTCGCTGTGGTTGCTGCTGGGTGTGCAAACACACTGCCCACACAGAGCATGCTATTGCACGTGGGGGCTGTGATTATGTCACTGACCAGCCCAAACTCTGCTTTAGATGTAGATCACAGCTGCTCCCCTTTGCATGCACAGGTGGGTCGAGGGGAGCTCCTTCCCCACATTGCCCAGGTGTGCTGTTCTGGCAGGGCACCCTGGGGCTGAGGGCGGTGTGCTGCAGAGCTGCAGGGCTCTGCACACCCTTGGGAGCAGCAAGGAGTGCTGCTCCCTCTCCCACCATTCCCAGGTTTGATGTACCCGTTGTGCTGCCTGCACTGTGGGACTTGTGCTGCTCCCCAGCAGGGATGGGGCAGATCCCTCCCATAGGCTCTGGGTGGGTGTCTGTGCTTTCTGAGAACCCTGAAAGCTGTGAGCTGTGGGTAGCACTGGCAGCTTCAAATCCTTATACTGGATGATTTATTTCTTGCTATTTATGTACCTGTATTTATGTGCTCTGTATGGAGATGCTCTGCTGCATGAGGAATGAAACCAGGTTACACTGTGCCTGGGGAAAGTTGCCTCTGGTGTTTCCAAAAGTGGCACTCTGACTTTCCCACCTCAGCCATGGAGCTGTGGGGGTTAACAGCAGGCAGGGCCAGGCTGGCAGCTCAGCAGTGGGAAGGAGCCCTGGGGGGCTTGGGCTTAAAGTGCTCCCTTACTTCTGAAGCTTTGAGGCAAGCGACTTATTAGGAAATATTGATCTTTTATGTGCTTCACATGCTAACATGGAAGTACCTGCTAGAAATGTTTTTCTTTAAGAGGTGAGGAATGAATAAAAGTTATTTTTACAATCAAGTTAAACTTGGAAATGTTTGGATGTATGTGAAATTCAAATGCTGGACTTTATCCCCCAAAAAGCACTAAAGCTGGTGCTCTCCATTTGCTGCTTCAGAACCTGTTGGTGGATCAGTGCAGCTGGGCTGGGTTTGGCTGCAGCACTTGCTGGTCCATGCCTGGTCAATGCCTTCAGTGCAGCTGCTGCTCCTGGCCTGCAAGGCATTCTGCAGGATGGGTGCAGGCGTAGGATGCAGACCCAAGGCCTGATCTTGCAGACAGAGGCAGGTGTTTATTTATGATTGAAAATCTTTTATGTAACTATATTCCTTTTTTCCTCTTCAATATTTCCCAAGAATCACTCGAAAAAGCAAAACTGGCAGAATTGTTATACTCACTGCATGAGAAGGGAAAGGGGAAACTGTCCATTGAACAACCAAGGAACAGCAGCTGCCTCAGAGCTGCTGCATGCCCTGTGCTGCATGCTCCCCCCAGACCTATGGGCACATTTTCCAGAACTCTCCCTTCTATCTCAACAGTGCCCTTTTCATAGAGTCGTTGGGTTGGAAGGGATCTCAAGGATCATGAATCTCCAGCTCCCCTCTCACATGCAGGGCCACCGACCTTCACATCTCATAGCAGACTGGGCTGCCCAGGGTCTCATCCAACCTGGCCTTGAACACCTCCAGGGACAGAGCATCCTCATTTTACACAACCAGTTGTGATGAAGTGCCACATTTCAGAAAAAAGCCCAACAAACCCACTTCATAAACAAATATCTGTCATGGGCTGTTTGGGGAGGAGCTGAGTGTTCTTTGCCATCACACACGCACACTCACTGTCATTTTTCTCTCATGTTTAAGACATTTTTCAGGGACAGAAAGTTATTTTTCCAGCACTGTGCCAGACCTCCCGCCCACACTGCAGTAATGTGCCTAAAAATATTTTCCTTTTCATGGCTGTGTAATTCTGACAAGTGCTGTATTTATTCTAATCATTCATATTTTCTTACTGTCTCGTTTATTCCCCAAATAAAGCTCACAAGCATAAAAAAGGTTTGTGTATCATTTTAACTGCAGGAGAGGGAACTGAGCAACCCGGGGATGTGATACAGCAGCTTGCAGTGGGAATTGCTGAGCCGTGCTGCAAACCCCACTTGTTGCTGTGAGGCAGCGGTGGGCTGAGCTCTGACAGCAGTGGTTGCTGCTTTGGGGGGGGTGGGAGGGTGGGGGTCTGCATCCTTGCTCTGCTTCAGGCTTGTTTGCAAAACACACCTCTGTATGGAGCTGCTGTCTCGTAGCAGAAAGGGAAGGGCTGTCCTTGGGTGTGAGAGGGCTGGGGAAAGAGAAAGTGTGTGGGAGAGCTGCAAACACGCGTTGGTGCAGAGCGCTGTGTGTCTGCGTGCACGTTTGTGCTGCTGGTGCAATTAATGGAGGAGTCCAATCAGAGCTCGTTGTGCATGGAGCAGCAAGGGGCCCTCGAAGAGCACAGCAGAGCTCATGGCTGCTGCTCCCTGATTGCAGCCTGGGGCTGTGAGAGCCCTGTGGGAGGGAAGGGCCCTGGGCTGTGCTGCCATCACGGCCTCACACCACTCTTCATGTGTTCCATTTCATCTTTCTTTTTTCTTAATTTTTATGCTGGGGTGTCTTTGCTGAGCCGAGCTCAGGAACTGCAGACGTGTACACAACGTATCTGTGTCAAAGTTATGTAACCCCTCCATTAATATAAACCTTGCCCAGCTGCAGGAACGCTTACAAGCTCCTCGCCTCTTATGCAATTGCATGGGAGCACACAAAGCTAAGCTTAAAAAAAAAAAAAGGACATGGATTAAGTTCATACTAAGTAAATAAAAGACACGAAACCCAACGCCTTGATGCTCTTCCTCTTAAAGGCACAGCTGGCACGGAGCAGCTGGATGTCAGATGCAACCACCCCTCATCACAGCCACACACCTCAGTAGCCCCGTGCACAGCTGCTGGGAGCACAGCTTGCCCGTGCTGGCTGAGCAGTTGGCTCTGGGGGAAGGACACTGAGTGTGTGGGGCTGCAGGAAGCACTGAGCAAGGTGAGCTGTGCCAGCGGCCAAATGCAACTTGTTGTGGCTGCTCCCATTTGCACAAGTGGGTGCTATGGTGCTATTCACCCAGCTGGGCGGAGATGGCACTGGGGTGGTTGGAGGCATGGAGCCTCGTGATCTGTGTGTGTTGCAGTGCACATCCTTACTGCACGTCGTACCTCCAGGCCCGGCAGTGCTGTGGTGCAGCCTCGTGTTTGGGCTTCCATTCAATATTCCTTGCCTCTGGTTACGAGCCAACACAAAACCCCTCCTCCCATTCCTGTTTGCAAAGGAAATAAAATGTGGGGAAAAGCCACCGCCATCAGAGCTGCGCTCAGAGCACCATTGGAAGGACAGCGTGGGAGCCCTCAGCATCCCTGCTCCATGGGCACAGGGTGTGGAGAGAGGCCTTGGGGACAGCGTGGGGCTGTGGGACAACGTGCCACTGAGGTTTTGTGCAAACCATTCTGTAGGGACTGCATTGGAAATGCAACGACAGTGAAGGATCTCCATGGTGAGGAGGTCAGCGTTGTTCAAACGAGCCCAGAGGGCACTGCCACTGTGGGGTGCCCCCGTTGGTGATGTTGTCCCATCTCATTAAAAGGGTTTGGGCATCTCTCAGTGCCTGTCTGACCTCTCCCATCACCCACACTTCCATGGCCAACGACCTGGGTGCTGCACACACAACCACAATGGTTGAGGAGGTTCGGGGAGAGCACTGCTGACCCAGCATCGCACCCTCACACCCAGACCGGCTGCCTGTGGGCCCGAGCATAGCTGCAAAGTGCAGGGACTGGAGCAGCAGTGTTTGCCCACAGGCAAAATTCTGGTGCAGGAGTTATTTTAATCCCGTGGTGACTCACGGCTGCACACTGTGACTCACTGCAGGGCTCAGCCGTGGGGCGCCTGGAAGATGTGTCAGGTTCTCTGTGCAGGATAGGGCTGCAGGCAGCGGGAAGGAGCTGCCAGTTTTTGGCTGCTTATGGCAAACATGGCCTGGCCTTGGGGAACTGGGAGGAAGCACAGCATGGCTCAGCATGGCATGGCATGGCATGGCACGGTGCTGCATGGTCTCTGACCCCTACAAGGACAACCCAAGACTATCTGGACCACTCTTTGGATTATTCGGACCATTTCTGGATCTCAGGAAATCCCATGCTGGGTTTTGGGAGCTGTGCTGCAGATGCTGCATTTGTTGCTGGCACGGCTGCTGGAGCGCTCCCATCCAGGATCTCTGAAATGCAATGAATCACCCCAAAATGCAATGAATCACCCTGAAATCCGCACTTTGCCCTCCCCGCTCTCACTCCCCGCACAGGCAGTTGGCGGCCGCAGCGCCGGCGGCCCCACGTGTTTCTGAACCCGTGCGGAGCCGCCCGCGGCACAACGCGATGCCAGCGGTTCTGGGAGGCTCCGGTTTGCAAAAAGAAACAACGACAAAACTCCTCCGAAGAGAACAGAATTCCGCAGCCGTCTTCGAGAGGTGACTTTAGCACCGATGCGCCGGGAGCGGCTCCTCGTGCGCTGCTTCCACGCAGGTGCGCGACGAACGGCGGTGCGCGGAAGCCCTGCGCGGGGCGGCGGAACGGGCACGGAGCGCCTCGCTCCGAACCTGGAGGATTCGCCGCCGCCCGATCGGGCCTGGAAACGTTTCTTTTTTTTTTTTTTTTGGCAGCGCTCTCTCGCAAATAGCAAACCCTGCAGCCTCCGTCTCGGCACCGCCCGGAGCGCTTTTGCACCGACGGATTTGTTTCGGTTTTCTTTTTTTTTCTGCTTGGATTCGGAGAAAAACGACCCCCGGTTCCCGGAATCCCGGCGGGCGGCAGCACGGGCCGTTCCCTGGCGCGGGGCCGGGCGGCGTTTGGGGCACCCCGGGATGCTCCGCGCCGCGCCGCTCGGAGCTCCGGGAGGCGGCCCCGCGCTAATTGCATAAGCGGGACGTCAATGCCCGCGGGAAGCGCGGGAAGATGGCGCCCC
>NW_024962275.1:2156562-2299399 GCF_019238085.1 Lagopus leucura
GCGGCGCCGAGCGGTGAGGGCGGCGCGGAGCGGAGCGGCGGGAGGCGGCCGGGGCGGCGGGGCCGGGCGGGACGGGACGGGACGGACCGGCGCCGCTGCGCCTTTGAATGAACCAATGGCGGAGGGTCTCGCGGCTGCGGGGCCGCCCGCGGAGCTCCCGCCCGGCAGGTGCCGTCGCTCCCGGTGCCGGCGGGGTCCCGGAGCGGCGCTGCGCAGTTCCCGGAGCGGTCCCGGCAGCGGCGCGTGGCTGCGCCCGCCGCGGTGTTCGGAACCTCTCGGAGCGGCGGCGCTGAGCTCCATGCGGTGACTCGCGGCCGCCGCCGCTGTGCGGCTCTGCCCGGAGCGTTCGGCTCCGTCCGGCGGCACCGCGCTGCCTCCAGTCGGGCGGCGGCCCCGCGGGGCTCGTCCCGGGCGGCGCGGCGCTCGGATCGCTTCGACCGGCAGCGCTGCGGTCCGCGGTGTGAGGGCCCCGCACGGAGCCCCGAGGGGGGAAAGTGACATCGGGGCGGTGCTGCCGGCAGTCGGGGCTCCGTCCCGCGCTCGGAACCCTCGGCGTCTGCGAAACGCGGCCGCTCGGTTTTATCCGCTGCTGCCCGCGCTGCTCCCCGCTCCCCCAGCGGTCCCGTTGGCAAAAGTGCAGAAGGAAATCGTCGACTTCGCGTTCGATTTAAAGCTGCCGATGCTGAGAGCGTCCGGGCGAACCCCGCGCTTACGGAGCGGGCGCCTCGCTCGGCCCGCGGGCACATCGCGCCGCTGCTGATGGGAGATCGCCTCCGTCCCCGCAGGCTCTGCTCATGGAGAACGGGACGCTGAAGTCCATCACCCGGGATGTGCACGGGGCTGCCGGGCGCAGGGGCGGCAGCTGCAGGGAGCTGAGCGAGGGGCAGTACGTGCTGTGCCGCTGGACCGATGGGCTGTACTACCTGGGGAAGATCAAAAGGGTAAAGAGGGCATCTGGAAGGGTAAATGGGCGCCCAAAAGGGTAATAATGCATCCAGATGGCTTAAGTGGGCATCCAGAAGTGTGAAGTTGGTACACAGAAGAGTAAAGAGGGAATTCAGAAGGGTAAGAGGGCATCCAAAGTGCGCCTGGTGCAGGTGCTGTTCTCTGGGGCAGCTCACAGCATGCTGGCCTGCGCTGTGAAGTGACTGTGGTCCTTGGAGTGGCTGGATTGATGTCCTAGCCGAGTATCTGTCCTGGAACCCACCTTCCTGCAGCTCTGAGAGATGGGGAAAATGGCTTTGGGGAAAGAGGAGAGTGAAGGCAATGGGAGCAGGCATTCATTGCTTCTTTGTGCTCTGTCCCTGCAGGTGAGTGGCTCCAAGCAGAGCTGCCTGGTGACGTTTGAGGACAACTCCAAGTACTGGGTCCTCTGGAAGGACATCCAGCATGGTGAGTGCCACCCCGTCGTGCCCTGCTCACTGCTCCTGGGAGCCCGTGTGCCGTGGGCAGCACTGTGGGGCCATCACCACTTTCTCCATCCTGCAGCCGGCGTCCCCGGGGAGGAACCCAAGTGCAACATTTGCCTGGGAAAGACATCGGGGCCCAGGAATGAAATCCTCATCTGTGGGAAATGCGGGCTGGGTGAGTGCGGGCGCATGGCTCTGTGTCCTGCAGCATCCTGCATGCGTCCGGCCAGCTTGGTGATGCTGACCCCGAGCCATCCCATAGGTTACCATCAGCAGTGCCACGTCCCGGTGGCGAGCAGCAGCGAGGGCCCGCTGGGGACGCCGTGGTTCTGCCGCCGCTGCATCTTCGCCCTGGCCGTGCGGGTGAGTGGGGCTGCAGGGCGCTGCAGGGTGGGCTGCGGTCTCACTGCTGACCCTGTCCTGCTGGCTCCTGCAGAAGGGGGGTGCCCTGAAGAAAGGAGCCATTGCCAAGACACTGCAAGCCGTCAAGATGGTGCTGTCCTACAACCCTGACCTGCTGGAGTGGGACTCTCCACATCGCACCAACCAGCAGCAGTGCTACTGCTACTGCGGGGGCCCTGGCGAGTAAGCACTGCCTGCTCAGGGGCTGGCCTGCTCTGGATCGTGGGTGTTTTTCCTCCAAGAGAGGCTCTCTGCTTGCAAGGCCATTCTCTGGGACTGGCGGCTCTGCTGCCCTCTCTGCCCTGCTCTGTCTGCATGCAGCTCCTTGCCAGTGAGGGTTCACATTCCTGGCTGGGGCTGCTCACACTGCCCTCCCCAGCACCGTCTCCTCTCCCTCCCAGGTGGTACCTGAAGATGCTGCAGTGCTACCGCTGCCGGCAGTGGTTCCATGAAGCGTGCACTCAGTGCCTCAGTGACCCCATGATGTTCGGGGATCGGTACGTCCCCGTGTCCACATCTCCATGCTAGGGCAGGTGCTGCATCCTTGTGGGGTGATCCGACCCCCCTTATGCTCTCCATCCTCATTCTTTTCCAGATTCTATGTGTTTTTCTGCTCCGTGTGCAACCAGGGACCTGAGTACATCAAGCGCCTGCCCCTGCGATGGTGAGAAAGGGCTGTGGCCCCGGTGTGCTGTGCCGGGTCCCATTGGGCTCGTGGGACACCAGTGTGCTGTGCTGTGCTGTCAGGGAGCCAAAGCACACCTTCACCAGGAGATAACTGCAAAAAGCAATTTGGGAACGAGCCATCAAGTTTTGAGATTAAATATCAGTTTCTGCGGTACTTTATAGTGCACCTCGATGATCTGAAAGCACTTTGTAAAATATCCTAACAGTGCTAGCTGCACTGGGGTGTTGCACAGAGCAGCACTGGGTGCAGGAGAAGGGAAATTCTGCAGGACATGTTGCTTGGCTTTCACTTTTGGAGATGCAAGTGTGAAGTCCAGCAGGAGAGACTGTTTTGTAAATAATATACATGTGAGTAAGAGCCATCCTGCTCTCGTACTTGAGCGCAGCAAGAGTGCATGGCTGGAGCTTGGTAGGAAGCTGCAGCAGTGGGTGTCTGTCCTGGGACTGGCGCATCCTTGGTCTCCAGACCTCAGGGCTGCTGTGGGGTCTTGAGGCACAGAGCTGCTGTAGTTGTGCTATGCCCTGGGCCAGCATTGCTGGGTGTGGGCTGCTCACCGCTCACTGACCTGCAGGCCTTGGCTGCTCCCGCAGGGTGGACGTGGTTCATCTTGCCCTGTACAACCTGGGCGTGCAGAGCAAGAAGAAATACTTTGACTTTGAGGAGATCCTGGCCTTCGTGAACCACCACTGGGACCCTCTGCAGCTCGGGAAGGTGATGCCTGTGGGTGTTGGGTGCGAAGGGTCAGAACCTCAGGGGCACAGGGACACGGGGGGCAGGAGGCCAGAAGGGGAAGGGGTCGGGGTGGCTGTCCTGCCCCGAGGAGCTCAGGCTGGGAGCTCAGGCTGGTGTCTCTCTGCAGCTGACCGGCACCCCTGTGTCTGAGCGCGGCCCCCACCTGCTCAATGCCCTCAACAGCTACAAGAGCAGGTGAGTGCTGGCTGGGAATGGAACAGTGCACGGAGTGCTCCTGCTCTCCTGGGATCGATTCGTCCCCACAAGGCTGAAGGCTGCTTCCTCCTCAGGTTTCTCTGTGGGAAGGAGATCAAGAAGAAGAAATGCATCTTCCGCCTGCGGATCCGCGTCCCGCCGAACCCCCCCAGCAAAGTGCTGCCAGAGAAGGCGCCGGGCGAGAGGGGCTCCTGTGAGCTGAAGAGGAGAGGGAAGAGCAGATATGTGCACAAGGACAGGTGAGTGCTGCACAGCCACAAAGGCAGGTGGGTGCTGCACAGCGCCGTTATGCAGCCCCAGTCCTGTATCTCACCCTACATCTTGCCTTGCAGCCTGCTCCCAGAGCAGCTCCAGCAGCAGAAGCGGCGTGCGGTGCGGCGGAAGAGAGCCAAGTTCCTTCTGGAGGATGCCATCCCCAGCGTGAGTCCCTGCGGGCTGTGGGACGGCCATGGGAGGAGGGAGTGCTGCGGTGGCTGGGCAGAGGGTTCCGAGCCGCTGTGTGGTGTTGAGGTGCTGTTCTTTGTGGTGCAGAGCGACTTTACCTCTGCCTGGAGCACCAACCACCACCTGGCCAGCATCTTTGACTTCACACTGGATGAGATTCAGAGCCTGAAGAGGTGAGTGCCGCCCAGCCGTGGTGCTGGGGGAGCTCTGAGGTGTGGGGCCGCAGGGCCGACGCTGCCTCCATCCCAGTGCCAGCTCGGGGCAGACCTTCCTTTCCGATGTGGACTCCATGGATGCCGTCAGCACCTCAGGCTCAGCCACCACCAGCCTGTCCTGCGAGTCCAGGTGAGGGCTGTGGCCCCTTCACCCCCTTCCTGAGGATCTTCTATCTCCCCTCACGGCACCGCATTGCCTCTCTCCCTGTCCCGCAGCCGAAGGACGGTGGGCAGCCGTAAACGCAAGCAGACAGTTCTGAGCCCCTCCTCAGCACGGCCCAAGCGTGGCAGCGGGGCAGCAGGCAGGCAGCCGGCAGTGGGCAGCCCCCAGGGCAGCGAGGTGACATGTGGGCCTGAGCGGCCGGATGATGGCATCGACAGCCACACCTTCGAGAGCATCAGCGAGGACGACTCGTCGCTCTCACACCTCAAGTCGTCCATCAGCAGCTACTTTGGGGCAGCGGGGCGGCTGGTGTGCGGGGAGAAGTACCAGGTGCTGGCACGGCGTGTGACGCTGGAGGGCAGAGTGCAGTACCTGGTGGAGTGGGAAGGGACCACCCCTTACTGAGCCCCCATCCCTCTGGTCCCAATGCCTTCTCTGGAGCTGACAGCGGAGCCCTTGGGTGCAGCCAGGCCTTGGTGCAGCAGAGGAGGAAGAGGAAGAGGAGGAGGAGGATGCCCTGTGCTCGGCACCTTGGCTGCGTGGAGCTGTGAGGGGTGGAGCTGGCGCAGTGCTCAGCTTTTTTATTGTATTCCTTTGACAATTGTTGTTTTATTGGCCACGTATATGCAAAGAGCCACGCTTCGGCCTTTGGTCACCAGAGGAGTGGGGCAGTCAGGCCCCTCCTGGAGCACCACATCCAGGCAGCAGCATCTAGGTCTCGCAGGGACCCAGGCTGAAGCACCACTGCTGTCCCACTGTGGAGCCCAGTGGCTCATCCCTATACCGTAGGAAATGGCACGTGATGCCGCAGTTCTTGCGTGGGCTTTTCCTTCTCCTGCCAAACCCATTCATCTGAGGAACGTGATTTACTCTGAGGGGAGGACACCCTACGAATTGCTCAGACCCCATCCCAGGGCCTGGATGTGCTGCGTTCCCTATCTCAACAATCACCTCTTGGCACAGCTCAGCCAAACACAATCATGTGCCTTAAACCAGAGCGGGCACCACTTGGACTGCTCTTCATTCCCTCGGAAATGCCCATCCTGCAGTGCCAAACCAGCCAAGAAACCAAAAAGGCAGCAGGGTGCCCCCCTGCCCATGGGGCTGTCCCTGCTGTGGGGCATGCTGCTGCTTCACCGTGGTTTTCTATACCGAAGGAGAACGAGAACCCCTTTTTGTCTAAAGCAATACGGCCACTTGGTTCAGGGGCAAACTTTTTTTTTAAATTCTACCCTCAGATGTACTCATCAGGTTCTTTCTAAGATATGCTGATATATGTGTGCTGCTCTGCCCCATCCCCCCGCTGAGCCGCGTGCTCCTGCAGCAGCATCGTTCCCCGGCGTGTTCGTGGTCTGCCAGCCGGGGGATGAACGGAAAAAGCTGTTTTATTGCAGAAGTACTGAAATGATTCAGTACTCTGTCAGAGTACAGCGAGGGTGTGGGGAGCAAGGCGGCGTGCTGCCTCGTGTCGTATAAAGGTGAAAATCCATCGGCGTGAGAGAGCAGATCGCAAACAGAACCTATAAAGAAGAGACCTGGAGAACAGCCCCCCTGCTGCAGCGCCGCAGTGGGACATGCAGTGTGGGTGCTGCCCATGGCGTGGGCTGGGAGTGAGCAGCAGCACCCCGAGCACTGGGCACAGCACTGCAAAGCCCTGCAATGCCTTCACGCTGTGCCAGCCGGGCCGTGCGGTGCTCAGCACAGAGCTGTGTGCTGAGCTCTGTTCAGCTGCAGCCACGGCGCGGTTTGCATCTGCTCATCTGAATGGAGCTGCCTCTGAGAGGCCCCAATGTTTTGGAGAGGTTGCTGCCAGGACCCCACCGTGCCTGGTGCTGGGCCCACCCATCCAGTCCAGGTTTGCTCGTGCTTCCACATCATGAGGGCCTATGGAGCCCAGGTGACTTATCTCAGTTACTGCCTGGAGGGCTGAGGGCTGCCAGGAGCTGTGCCCAGACCAACCCTGTGGCATTGATGTGCTGGGAGAACATGGGTGAGCATGGCAGCTCCTTCTTCATCCTCCTCCTCTCCCTTTCCTCTCCTCCTGGCCTATTGCAGAGAACTGAACATGGAGCCTTTAAAAATATTTTTGTTTCAGAATATATTTTGCATTAGTTATAATAGATATTATAATGACTCTATGCACCTTCTAAAGATTTATGGTTTCAGGCTGCTGCTTGTAATATCCAACTCTTGTTATATCTGAGTTGTAATTAATATGTCTGATGTACAATTAAAAGGTCTTTTTTTCTTCTTTTTTTTTTTTTTTTGTGGTATGGAGATTTGGGCAGCTGAGGGTTCAGTGTGTGGCCCTGGGCAGCACCCCATGCCTGGGTCATGCTGCAAAGAAATGCTGCTGCCTAGCACGGGGATGGCAGAAGGATGCAAACAGCTGTGCATGGGCACAGCCCAGCTACCATTTTCCCTGCTATCTTGTTTCCTGCACCTGGGAGCCCTCCTTGCAATACCTCTGACTGCAACTCAGTGCCTGCACCACATCCCCACTGCCTGCGATGGACACCGACTGAGCCCTGACAGGACCTTCCTGCCCTGCTCACTCCACCCATTAACTGCAATGACTCATGAGGCTGCAGGTAGGAAATGCTCTGGTTTATTCCCTTCCCAGTCACACAATGGATTTATTCTGTAACTTACATCCAATTACACAACATGAGCATCTTTTTCTAAGGCTCAGCTTGGTCTGGGGAGAAAGCAGAGCTATACCCTGCTGGTCCTGGGTCCCTGAATGGGGTTGCTTTACCCAGCTCAGCCCAGCTGACAGGCAGGATGCTTGCTGGGGCTCAGCCAGTGCCACGTGTGTGAGTGGCACATGCTGCACCATCCCCATGTGCTGCAGGGCAGTGCTGAGAGCACCTTCAGTCAGCAGTAGCCCTGTGCTGCCCTTCCCCATTCCAGTGCCGCCTGCAGCTCAGTGCTGCTGCGGGGCCAAGCCAGGGAGGGGACATCTCAAGTTCAGATGAAATTCCCCATCTCAAACCATCACACCCCTGATGTGAGCTGTTCCCCTGTGTCCCTCCGTGCACAAACCCCAGCAGAACTTGTCTCATCGGTCTCCTCAAGAGCAGGGTGGTTTCTGGGCTGTTCATTCAATCCCGTGGGACGTTTTCTCCAATCCACTTGAGGTAGAGGGGGTTTCCTTGGTCAATAGGCAGGCTGATGACTTCGGGGATTTCAAAGGGATGGATGGATCTAAAGTGGAAACAGACGCAGCGGCGCAGTGCCACGGCCGCATCCCGCAGCAGGAACAGGCTGGTGGTGCAGGAAGCAGCGTGGTGCGTGGGCCCTGCCCCGGGTGATCCCCCCTGACTTCAAAGCACTTTGTGCCACGTGGGAATTTTGCTTTGAGTTTGAGTTTTACCACAGCCACCAGCTGTGCTCAGCACTCAGTTCGTGGGGTGGACAGGAAATCTGCAGATGGGGGGACCTACAGACCCTGAAGCCCTCTTTGTCCCATGCAGGGAGCCCGATGTTCCCAGCAGCCTGCTCCAGCTGGTGTGGTGCTGGGGCTTTTCTGGCTCTCAGAGTGTACCCAGCAGTGCCTACAGCCCTCCTGGGTGGGATTGGTCTCCAGGAGAACAAAAGCCTGAGGATGAGATGGCTGCATACTGCAGATAGGAAGCCCCGTGCTCACCTGACATAGTTGGACAATTCACTTATTTTGGACGTCCTTGTTTTTACTAACTGCAGAGAGTAAAGAAAAAAGAGTAAAGGGAGGGAACAATCCTGAATCCTGGCCATGCACCACTGCCATGACCCTGGGGGTACTCGGGGTTGGTGCCACCCTGCAGCCCCATTTGGCTTGGGCTCTGGGATGGGGATTGCTGTGCCATGGGACACTGTCACCTACCAGCAGGATTTCAGTGGATTCTTCCAGTTCCCCTTTCCAGAAATACCTGCATGTAAAAGGAAGGAACCATTAGCACATTCAGCTATGGGTACAGCCCTGCTGATCTCCCTGGTGCTTGGTGCTCCCTGCAAGAGACTGTTCCTCTATGAAGTGGTGCTGGAAAAGCATCACCAGTCCTAAATGCCCATGATCCAACACATGGAGCTTTAAGGCTGGGGCCACCCTTGATTTGCCAGGTCTGAGGGAGCTAAGGGCAGCAGGGCAGGGTGAGGTGAGCACTGGGAGGGCCGTGGGTGCTGACCCCTCTGAATGAGGCAGGGAGACATTTTGGACAGGGAGCGCAGTGCAGCGGGATACTGAGCGTGGTATCACACTTTTTCCCTCTTTTTCCCTGCAGGAGAGGAGCTCTGCTTCTTGTGAGTCAGCTCTGACCTTTCAAAGCAAAAACGCTGCCAGAAGGCCACAGTGATTTCATCTGCATGCAGGGTCCCCATGTGAGGAGGCACCTGGAGGCTCTCAGTGTCCACTGCACAGGGTGGGGAGGAGGAACAGACGGAGCAGGTGGGCCGTGCAGCTCAGCCCCGGTCCCCTCCTCCTTTGGGGTACAGCAGCCCAACTTACAAGGCCGAGCTCTTGGGCAGGATGTTCACGTAGGCAGCCAGCTTCTTGTCCATGATGCCCCTGGTGAGAGAGGAGAGGGTCACTGCCACTTGGCTCGCAGGGACATCCCTCATGCTGCCTCATGCAGCAGATGGGAGACATGGACTGAGGCTAATTATTACCCTGGGAAAGCAAAGTGATCTGGGGCTGCTCTGGCACAGATCCTCCTGGCCTGGGGCTGGAACTGTCCCTAAAGCTGTCCCAATCCCCGGCAGCAGGGAGTGATGCCTGGCACAGAGCTGCCCCCATGGACAAGTTGGAGGAGCCGTGGCCTGGAGGCCAGCTGTGCCAGGAGCTGTGTGCCCCAGCCACATGCAGCTCGAGTCACTTAAAGCTCGTAAAGCATCTTGAGTTAATTTGCAGCCCAACAAATGGCAGCAGCACGAATGGAGATCTCCCTGCTGTGCTCATCATGTAGGACACATGGCACAAATCACTTTGTTTTCCCATCTGCAACTTCCAAGTCACTTGAGCGCCGGAGCCTTTTCGATACCTTCTAATTGCTTCTGCTTTGCCTCAGCAAACTGTGATCCTGACTGATATCCTGCTCTTTGTTCTGGTGAGATGGGTGGAAACAGGCAACCACCATGGTAACAGGAAACACTGTGAGATGCTGCACGTGGGCAGTGCAGAATGCCTGCATAATAGGTGGTATCTTTGGGTCGGGTACCTAACGGGTGTTTCTGCGTCCCTGCCACACTGAACAATAGGCTCTGAAGGGAGATGGATGAAATATTACTAAGCAGAAAAGCCAAGGAAACGATGCACACGGGCCCAAGGCAGAAGCACCTCATGGGCTGCCAAGTGTTGAGTGAGTTCTGTGGCATGCAACCACCCAACAGCAGGTATGGGGCAGGGGCACATCTCTGAGTGGGCCATGAGTTTCCTCTGAGGACTTGAAGTTATCTCTTAGAGACAGTGCAAACCTGTTTCCACAAACCCTGATCTCCTTTTCCTTAAAAACAGCAGAAAATTCCCCTGCATCCTTATTCTTTAGAGCGCTCCTTTGAGCAACATTAAGGAAGAGCACACATGACAGCTCCAAGAAAAAGGTGGGTGGGAAAATAAATGCAGGAGCCCTGTGTCATCCTTCACAACCATTGCTCATTCATCCAAATTCCTGGAACAATTACTCCACCAGTAGAAATGCAAGCAAAGTAAACAGATCTCAGCAACAGAGAATGACTTGCTTCCTCTCCCTTCCTTGCAAGATAAGGAACAAAGAGTGGAAAACATTTGCAGAGCTGTTACAACTCAGTGTTTTCAGGAACAGAGGGATCTTTTCACCAGCCATGTACAGTTGTTCTTTTTTTTTCTGGAGACATCCAGTGGCACAGACACTATTCTACTTGAATTTCTTCATACAGTTGAAGTATTTAAGGTGACACAAAATCCCTTTCAGTAGCCGGTCAGCTCCTGAATGGCTGCTTGGGAATGCTCTGCTCTTACAGAGGACAGGGAGAGTTTTTGGCAAGCAAGAGCATAGCAGGGAAAACAGCTCAGAGAAGGTGTTGCAGGAAACTTAATGGTCCATCATAAACATTTCCCGAGTCAACAGTTTCACTGCTTTGAACAAACCACCTATTGAGTCACAGACTGATGGATATGTGGAAAAACTGCATGCAAAACATCATGCAATGTATCTCAGACACTGAAAGAGGAAAAAAATATCAAGTTTGATATTTCCCCAAAGTTTGTTCTGTGTTTTCTGTGGATCACTTCATTCATATTTGTTTTCATGTTAGTGCACTGTGCACTTCTCAGGGAATTTGTTACTGTGCTGCTCAGAGAAGGATTATGGCCTGTCAGAGGACACGGGGTTGGGTCTTAATCCAACTGAGGATGCAGAGATTTCGGGCCATGGCTTGATCTTAAAAACAAAAGGCAGAAGTGTCAAAGCCCTGACACAGCAGAGAAGTGCAGCTCCTTTCCAGGGTCAAAGAAAAGCTTTATTTTGCAAAAAGCCATTTCCAAACCATTGAAGCAGACAAGCAGGGAAAGCTTCTCAGTACCTTGCAATATCCTTGGCAATCTGCTCGTTGAGGCAGTTGATGAAGACGATGGAGTGGGTCCCAGAGACATAGCTGCCAGTGATGGCAGAGTGCAGCTGGAGAGCGAGGCTTCTCAGCATGGGGTACATGAGCAGAGACAGCGTCATCGCCTGCAGTGCAACATGTGAGTGCTTACTGAAGGGAAGACGTTGCATTTTCTAAAAACAAGCATTTATCTTAATCTTATCTCTGGCTCAAAAGACCTCTCCAGTCTTCTTTCAACATTACAGCAGTGCTCACTGCAATTTAAGTGAGATTTATTCCCCCACAATGGGGCCAACCTAATGCTGTGCCAAGTTGCCTCTGTTCAGCTGTTTCTATTGCAAACAGGAGCACCCAGGACACATCCTGCAGCCAAGTGGGGATGGAGCCCCTGCCTCCCTGAAGATGCAGCTGGAGGAGAGCAGCATCTCCAGGAGGGACTCTGGACAACACATTCTGTGCAGGCCCTGCAGAGCTTTAGTCCTTACCTGCAAGTTCTTTCCTGCATTCTGCTGACAGATGTTTTGCTGTGACACAGACCTCGCACAGCAGGCATGGTAGGACAGGGCCAAAATGCAGTTTTTAAGTTCATTTCATCTTAATTATCTGATAAGGATGATACAGTCAGATTCCATCTGTTCACAGCAATCCTTACCGACGCAGCCTAAGTCTGTAGGGCTGCACAACAGTACTGCTCTTTCCACGTGCTGACAGCGGAGTGGCAACAAGTTGTTTTGCTGCACATCCCATTCCTGGCAAGCACGTTAGCTGCTCTTGGTGATCACATGCCATAAACACAGTCACACAGAAATGCAATCCGTAAATTATCTCAGCTGGGAATAGCAAGGTTAATTTGGTGTGCTGAGTAATAGCCGAAGGATGGGTGCCTGTGCTGGGGTTGCAGCTCTGCTGTCCCTGCACAGCTGCTCTTCTCTTTGTTGTTGTTTTTCAAACAAACAGCATCTGGCCCTTATTCAGCAACAGTGACAAAAAGGTTTTTATAAGACTAAGAAGATTGTCCTTTTTTTCCTCCTTATTCCCACCCTTCTCTGTCCTCTGAACACCTCCCAGCACACAGATAATGGCAGAAGTGCTCATTGTTTTCTTAAAAGATTGAATTCTAAAAATATCTTGACACCACAAAGGCAGGAACACTTCCGCTGGGGAAATGACTGATGCTCTGTATTCGTTGTCTCCTCTTTTTCAGTCCATTTGAGGAAATACTTTTTGCTATCACAAGATTTATCATCATAATTCTTTGAGCTTGTGTTTTTCCCCACGAAGCCATTGAACATTTACTGTACAGCAAATCCCACAACCAACTCCCACAGCCACAAGCCAGGCTGAGATACGCTGCTGTATTTACTTCTCCAGATTAGAATATAATCACATTCCCTGCTTAGGACAAACTCTGTCCTGTTTAGCATGGCAATCATTAATCTCCTTGGAAGATGTATGTGCATGGGAAGAGGAAATCCCCATGAACACTTGTGGTTAAGTATTAGCATAACAGTGACCACCCCTTTGATTTTCTTGGTGATGTTTTTATGTTTGCTTGTGTTTGTTTCTGAAAAAAAAATGGTGACAGCACGGAAGCACTGAATGTGCCAAGGGATGGTGCAAAAGCGAAGGGCTGAACCTTCAGGATTCCCAGGAGGGAAGCAGACAAACTCCTGGCTGCCAAAAGGTTCAAGTGAACAAAGATGAACAGCCTGCTGTGCGATTATTTCACTGCAAAGCACTGACTGGCAAAATGGGAGCTGAGCTTAGGGACTAAGATATGCGTGAGATGAATTTGTTTCGGCTTTGGCCAGCCATAAACAGCTTTAGGGATTAAAGTCACCTTGTAAGGACTTTTCCTAAACGACTCTGCCTGGATGAGGCTGTGTACAAATCAAACAAACACACAACAACCAAACAACAACACAGCTCGTGCCAACCTCCAGGCACAAGTGGAAAAACACCTCCGACACTCGCTTTGCTCGCAGCAACCCAAGAACGCCTTTCTCCTGCAGGCTCCTTCCCTTCCACACCCTCAAGTTGCCCTCCAGGCGCCCCTCTGAAACCATGCCCTTGCTGCCCGCTCCCACTTACCAGCAGCACGGTGCGGCAGCCCGGCCGGGGGCAGCCCTGGGCGGTGGGCAGCGGGCAGCGGGGGCCCAGAGCTTCCATGCCCCAGCCGGGCGAGAGCTGCGTCCCACTGCCTCCACCTGCTCTGCCTGCGCTGGGCAGGCTGCCCGGGACGGCTGCCCACAGCCAGCCCTGGCTCCTCCTCCTCTGCCCTGCTGCCTGCCTGCCTGCCTGCCAGCCCACACGGGGCCACTGAGGTTGGGAAGGCCCACTAAGGCCATCCAGTCCAAGCAGCCCACCCTCCTGCCTGCCCTGCGTGGGGCTGGAGCACGGCCCCCCTCCTCCTGCCTTCATCTTCCCATCATTCGGTGTTTTTCTCAGACTCTGAGGCTTGGTGCTTTGGGCAGGAGCTGCCGCAGAGCTGCGATGTGCCACGGCCCTGAAACGTTTCACGACTTCAGACGTGCCAGGCGCTGCCCAGCACGAGCACAGCTCCAATCCCTGCTGTTCCACACACTGAAAAAGACATTTTGTCTCCCTTCTGCACTTCTGTCTGTATTTGCCATACGGGGCTTGGCCCACACAGCCTCGCTGCCCAGCGGCACAGCCTGTGAGCACTGCCTGCCCCCCAGCAGCCCCCACCCGAGCTGCTCCCAGCAGGGCTGCGCACGACAGACGCCATCTCAGACCCCAAACTCGCCCCACGCTCGCACACTGCAGATCATTCAATTTCTTAGAGTTAGGGCACTGTGGTTACGTTGCGGTTGGACTTGATGATCTCTGAGGAGTTTTCCACACTCAGCAGCTCCACCACCCTACGGACAATCTCCCCACCGCCCCACGCAGCCCCCCAACAACACCCCTCACACGGGGCGCGACAACGCCAGCCCCGCCCCCACTTTATCCCCGTCCAATCGCAGCGCGAGGCGGTGGCGGAGGTCACAAGGGGGCGGGGCACGGCCGCCATTTTGTTTACTGCGTGGCGGACGCGAAAGGGACCCTTAGCGACGGGGTGGCGTTGCTAAAGAGGAGGAAGGGGTGGGGCGACGATCTCGCGGGACTTGGCGGCGGCGCCAAGATGGCGGAGGCGGTGGTGGAGCTGCTGGAGCGCGCGGCGCGACAGGAGGCGCCTCTGGAGGAGCTGCGCGCACTGCGGCTCGCCGTTCAGGCCGTGCCGCCCGCCGCCCTGCGCGCCCGCCTCAGCGATGAGCACCTGGCAGCGCTCTTCAACCTCCTCGGCACCAGTGAACGGTGAGCGGCCCGGCCCGGCCCTGCCTCCCCCCGTCTCTCGCGGTGGCTCCCGTGCCTCCTCCTGCTCCCGGCCCCGTCCTCTCGGCGAGGTGCGGGTCCCGGTGAGGGGTTTCTTTCTGTCCGCACAGGGAGCAGCTGTCCGCCTGCGTTGCCGTTCTAGAGAGGCTCCTGCAGGCCCTGGACCCGCTTCACGTGATCCAGAACCTGCGGGAGGAGTTGCGGAAGGGCCTGTTCCACCCCGACGACTCTGTGAAGATCCTCTCCATATCCCAGGTACGGCCGTGATCTGGGGTTCAGCTCCGTGCTCATTCCAGCTGTTGGGGTGCTTTGCTGCAGGCTGCTGCTCTTACTGTGCAGCGTGTGAGCTTCGTGATATGCGTGCTAACCATAACACATAAAGCTCTGTTTGGACAGAGATCACTTGTAACTGAACCTTCTGTTTATTATGGGCTGTTCTGAGTAGAGCATTATAAGCCAGCACTGACAGCAGGTGCCATAGAGCAAAGTGCAGCAATGTTTTATTGCTCAGGTCCCTTCCTATCTGTGGCATTCTATGATTCTGAAGTTTGGGATGGAGCTCTGGTCATCACAGGCCCAATCCCAGCTAAAAGCATGGCCACATCAGGCTGCTTGGGGTGCTGGCCTGCTTTGTTCTGAGTGCGTCCAGAAATGGTGATTCCCTTTGCCTGATGGGTGTCTGATCCAGCCCTTGTGGGGGGAAAAAAATCACAAAATGAATCATGGAATGGCCTGGGTTGAAAAGGACCACAGTGATCATGTAGTTTCAACCTCCTGCTATGTGCAGAGTCGTCAACCAGCAGCCCAGGCTGCCCAGAGCCACATCCAGCCTGGCCTTGAATGCCTCCAGGGATGGGGCATCCACAGCTTCCTTGGGCAACCTGTTCCAGTGCCTCACCACCCTCTGAGTGAAAAACTTTCTCCTAATATTTAACCTAAACCTCCCCTGTCTCGGTTTAAAATCATTTCCCCTTGTCCTATCACCACCCACCCTTGTAAACAGCCATTCCTCCTCCTGTTTGTATGCTCTCTTCAAGTACTGGAAGGCCACAATTAGGTCTCCCCAGAGCCTTCTCTTCTCCAAGCTAAAAAAGCCCAGTTCACTCAACCTTTCTTCATAGGAGAAAAAAGGCCGTTATGGTGTTATTCAATAACTTTATTTAATTATACCCATAGGTTGGGAGGATTGTTGAAAATTCAGATGCTGTTAGAGAAATTCTCAACACTCCTGAACTACTACGGCAGATAATAAATTGCATTGGTGGTGAGAAAATAGCGGTAGCTAAAGAGGTAAGTGTTGCTTTCTTCCTCTTCTGTAGATGCTGCACAGAATGCCTCTTCTGCTGTTGTTGAAATGTCAGCTGCTGCTCTTTGTTAAGGAAAAAAGAGCTCATGTTGCCTGGAAGACATTTATAATCATACAAGTGACTTAAGCCCAGACTATCCTTAGATATGGTTAAAAACATTTACCCAGAACTGTTTTTTTCCAGTAACTATTGGTGCATAAGTGAACTTAGAGGCCCACATTTGATGCCGGAGGTTTGAATCACAGTAACTAAAGCTAGCCCTTGTCAGCAGTAATAATTCTTGTTGAAAAGTGAATGAGAACTACAATTTTAGACAAACAGCATGATTTAATATGTTATTAAAGAATGCTGAAGCTAAATCAAATCGTCCTGCGTTTTCTTCCCTTTGTGTTATTATAGCAAGCAATTGTTTTTGTTTACAGGCCATCAAATCTCTCTCAAGAATAGCCCAGACACAAGATGGCTTAGAGGCTTTGTTTGTGAGCAGCTTATTAAGTGACTTGAAAAATGTCATGGCAACAAATGATGTTGTTCGGTACAGAGTGTATGAGGTAGGAATGGGATCCACGTTGTCCTTACTGTTATGTGAGTTTTCTTCATGTCTGTTTTGTTGAGGCAAGAAGGGAGCAGGAGGAGTGCAGCACTGCTGTGCAGAGCTGTTAAAAACTCAGGTGTGGGAAAGAAACAGTGATGCTGAGCAGTGTGTCAGTTTAGAAATGCATGCTGAAGGAGGAATAATGCAGGTTAGCCATTTAGAGCCTAAGGGGGATAGCAGTTCATCTTTTAAAGAAAAGTCAGGTGTGTGTGCTGTCAGCTTGCAGCTCTGCAGGAGCCTGTTTCAGGCAAGCATTTAGATGAATTCTGAAAAGATAAAACTGTATTTAATGTATAAAGGGTTAATCTGTGTTATGAGGTGTATTTGGCCATTACTGTGAATTGTGATATACAAGGTGTGGTATTACCTTCTTTTCTCCTGTGTTTTTATTTAGCTAATTGTTGAGATTTCTTCAGTGTCAGCAGATTCACTTAATTACTGTGCAAACAGTGGATTAATATCAGACTTAATTGGAGAGTTGACTGGAGATGATGTTCTGGTCAGGTACGTCACAGTGAATTTGAGATTTCCCAGACTGCTGAAGCCGTGGTGCTTGACCTCAAAATAACCCCCTGTAAACAGAAGACCAGATAAACTGTTTGTCTGTTACAGAGCCACGTGCATAGAGATGGTGACTTCATTGGCTCATACTCCCCATGGACGTCAGTATCTTGCTCAGCAAGGAGTGATTGACAAAATTTCTAACATCATCATTGGTGCAGAGTCTGATCCTTTCTCAGGCTTCTACTTACCAGGTTACATCATGCCTTCCTAATTTCCCATGGTTACCCTTTGCAAGTATTAGATGTTAAACTGGGAGGACTACTAAGCTGTTTCTAAAGCCCTTGAATTCTTTGGATAGCAGAATTCACATTGGATGTGCACAAAATGCTAAAGAATAGGCTTCATTTATCTTAATTTATGCTGTTACTCCACTCTGAGTACTTGTTTCTTGTTGTCTCCATTAGGATTTATTAAATTCTTTGGAAACCTGGCTGTTGTCGACAGCCCACAGCAGATCTGTGAGCGATACCCTGTCTTTATGGAGAAGGTCTTTGAAATGGCAGAAAGTCACGATCCAACCATGATTGGAGTTGCTGTGGACACGCTAGGAATCCTGGGATCAAGCGTGGAAGGCAAACAGGTTTTACAGAAAGCAAGTTAGTATCATCTTTCTTGGTAATAACATTTTCTCAGTGTATTATACTATTAAAAAGTGTGTTGATAACAGTGTAATAGAGGAAAGAGTTGAAAAACCTATTCAGCAGTCAAGGTTGTCTCTTCAAATAGCTGCATTATAGCAGATAAGGAGGTTTTTAATTGCCTTGTCAGGCATGGCGGAGTGAAATGCCTCCCAGATAGAATGCTGGTGTTATTGGAGTCACTCTTCTCTAGTGAGCTGCAGCATACAAACTGTCAGTACACCTGTCATTTTGGATTCCTTTGTTTCTCTTATCTCATGGCCTTCTCAGCAGGGTGAGAAAAATACGAACTATTGTGCAGTGTCACTTTTTTTTTTCTTCTCAAAGGCTGCAGTTTTTTTTCTTAAGATAAAATGGTTCAAATGATTGAAAGTAGGCCCTAGGTTTTTTGTTGTTGTTGTTTTCTTTTTGCTGCTAGTCCAAAGCGAAGAACTTCAGTGAAAAATGAGCATGAGCAGACATACAACAGATAACTGTTGTAGCACTGTAGGGATTGGGGATTTCTAATCACAAATGTACAAGGGTCTGAGCTTCCCAATGCGATTCAGTTATCTGGGACAAATAACTTTGCTTCTGGAAATCTCTGGATAGTCCACAGAACAAACATAAAAGCTTTGGATTCATCCATCTTAGGTCTGTATGAAGCAGAGAGAATCTTTCAGTGCTCTTGTTACAGTGGATCAAGGTATTCTTTCTCAGGCTTTATATACTACATCAGTGGTAGGAGAGTGTTGCATAAAGTAACAGATCAGTAACGTTGTACTTCTGCTAAGGTCTGCCTGAATTACTCAAGGAACTGTTTTCTTACTTTCAAAGGAAGCAGATTTCAGAATCTGTTAAACAAAATAGGGCACCAGGCAAAGAATGCACCCACGGAGCTGCGGCTTCGATGCTTGGATGCTGTTTCATCTCTTCTCTACTTGCCTGTAAGTTTATTTGGTGGGTTTGTTTTCTGGTCAATTGGTGGGCCTTTGTGTGCAGGCTTACTCATAATTCTAAGTAACCTTTCATATCTGAACACTTCTGTGATCTGTGCAGCCAGAGCAGCAGACAGAAGACCTTCTAAGAATGACTGAGTCATGGTTCACATCCTTGTCCAGCCAACCACTGGAACTCTTCAGGAGCATCAGTACTCAGCCGTTCCCTGATCTGCACTGTGGAGCTCTAAGGGTGTTCACTGTAAGCTTCTTTCTTTTATTAAAGATCTGGTCATGAATTGTATTGTCATGCAGTTTCAGGCTCTTCAGTCACAAACGGTGGTGTTTTATTATATGAAGTCCTGAAGCAGTCAGAAATAAATGTCTTTTCCATTGTGTCTCACTTGTGTTCACCATTTAATGACTACAGCAAATCAGTCATGTCTGCAGTGCTTTTCTTAGAAACTTTAATTCAAAGGTTTTTTTTTTTTCCTTGAAATCCTATACAGGAGGTCACTGCTTTGATAACTCACTTAAAATGCTAGAGAAGCACTGAACTGTGCTTGGTTTCCAGTGATAAATACTGTTCAGTTGGTAGTTATGTAAATACTGTGTGGAATTAATATTCCATTTAAGTTTTTCTGCTCTCTCTACTGTGTTACTGATTTTGGGGTGTTTTTAAAAGTAAGATGAATTTTCCTTCTCTTTTTGTCTTCACATTTAGGCTATTGCAAATCAAGCTTGGGCCCAGAAGTTGATGCTCAACAGTCCAGGGTTTGTGGAATACATTGTAGACAGATCTGTGGAACCTGACAAAGCTTCCAAGGATGCCAAGTATGAACTGGTGAAAGCCCTTGTAAACTCTAAAACAATTGCAGAAATCTTTGGAAATCAGTATTACCTGAGGCTTAGGGCTTATTTGAATGAAGGCCCTTATTATGTCAAAGCAGTTTCTACTACAGCTGTGGAAGGAGCAGAGTAAAGTCACTGATGTCTCAATTCCCCTTCTTACAAACCACGTTACTGAGATAGGTGTTCAGATGTAAGGTGTGAAGGATTCCCCACACAGGAGCTGTGTGTCTCTTTAAAGGAACATGAAGCACTTTGACTCCATTTGAAATGAGGGTCATGAGAGCAAATCAATTCTTACAGGGCACAATGTAATTTTTCATGGGATCTCCTGGCAGAGTTTTCCTGTGTGCTGTTCTGAGACAAGTGAGTGCAGTGAGCACTGCTGGCTGCTGACTGTGTCTTATTGTGCAGAAGCTGTCAATGTTTACTTAAACTGTTTTGAGGTTAGAGTTCCTATCATGTTTTCTCAGTAGATCACAGTACAATTAAAAAAAAATTTAAAAAGGCAAAAAACTGTTGAGGTTTTGTAACCTCACATGCTGCCATAGTTTCTCTTTTTTAAAAAACATTTTTTTTTTATCTCTGCCAAGGTTGGCACTTGCATAGAAAATATTTTAGCCAGCTGTAGTTCTGTCAGAAACTTGCTAAGAGTAAACTGGTCACGTTCTGTCCACATGAGGGAGCACAAACTGGATTCTCTTCTCTGATCAGGTTGCTTGAAGTAAGTCATGTTTAAATAAGTCCTGAGCATTGTTTACATTTTATACTGAGGATCACAAAAAACAAACACTTAATCCTTAAACAAACAGAAGTAAGCTGATCTATAAAACCAAACTGGGAGCTTTGCCTCGTTAACTGTGGCTGTGGCAGCTTGGTTTGCTTGCTGAACAGGAGCACCAGCTACAAGTCTACTTCAGAACCAAATCTTAAACTGTTTGTGTTTTTTTTTTTTAATTAAAAAAAGATTTAATGTTTTAATGTTTTATTTAAAGAAGTACCAATTTTATTTGCCTGAGTTGGAATAAAAGGGGTAAAAACACAAAGTGTTTATGTTCAAATGCATGAACTGAATTAGGATACAAATGTAGTGCTTCATGAGACTTCATCTTCCTCTGGAGGTGATGGGTGAGGTGCAAGGTTGGCTGGGTCCCTTCTGTCCCCCCCGATGTGTTGGTCCATAAACAAAGATCACAGTGTGTTTTATACTGGAGGTCTGTCTTGGATTTGTTGGGGACATAAATCTGAAGACAAGGTGGAGGGAGCATAATAACACATGAAATGACTGCTGTGGGGCTTATTTTAGTGTGTGAAGTCAGCTGTGCATCTATGGAAAGTACTTGCCTGATGTCCTCACGCTGCCAAGCAAAGTGGGCTGAGCTGTCTGGTTGTGCAGTAACTCTTCTATTGCTTGTAGTACGTTCAGGCTGCAGCAGAGATGTTAGCATTGCCTGCCAAAACGTTGCTGGCAAGAGAACATTGCTGGCAAGGAACTGAATGGGCTCAGAGAAGTTGGATAGTTGGGGATAATCTGTCTGACAAACTATCTGAATGCAGGTGATCTGCTTTGTTACTTATGATCAGATATGTACAAAAAATTGTCATCTAACATTATGCTACTTCTCACTTCATCCTAGTGTGCATAATAAACATCTGCTGGTGGGAAGCACAGTATGTACTGTCTCATTTGTGAGCTGAGGGAGCACAGGAGCTGTGTGAACCTCTGAGTATGGAGAAACATGAAAGCACTAAAAAGGAAAAGAATGTGACTTTGCACTTGTATTGGGGTTGAGCTTGGTTATTCCAGATGGCTTCTTGTGCTGGTAGCTCTAGATGAGCTGTACACTGAAATCTTGGTAAAGGAAATCAGTATAAACCTTTTCTGCAGCTCGTGAGTCACTTCTGTGCACGTCTTCTGCTGTTGCTTATGAAGGCTGCTCTCTGTGTCAAGTCCTTAACATCTGTTTTGCATGGTTCGTGTGCCAAATACAATACATTAAAATACAGAGGTGCCAAATGAGGGATTTGTATGCACGTGTGCCTCAGGTTTTTGAGCTTAGAGCTCAGGTCTACACCTGTTCAGTACATGCCAATACATTTTTTTTATAGCCAAATGGTTCACGTGTTACTGGTGGTGTATCTTTATGTGCAAAGGAAAAACACTGGGTGCACACCATGTTTCTTTGTTCTTGTTTTACTTGCTTCACACACATGTACAAGGGCATGCAGCTAGAATATGTTTAAAGCTTTTGTTACTGCAACACGATAGCATTAGTAATTCATTAGCTGTTGAAGGGAAGAAGCCAACTTGGAGGGGAGATTGCTGACTATGTACAAGAAAGAAGGAGTGGTGGAAGGAAATGCAGCCTTCCTTCCCAAAAATTAGACTTTAATCAGAGAAATGGAAAGCTTCACTTGTTATTCTGTCCAAGTTAAACTGTTTGAACTTATCGATATAGGTCAGAACCCTGCAGGACACCAGGCTGTAGTACGTTTCCAGTAGCGAGCAGTTTTTCCCGTCGCTTGTTTCCTTCCAATCCCTAAATAGCTCATCCTCGTTCACGTTGGAAGAGGTAAAAATGAATTTATAGCAGCATCGACTGTAGCTGATGTGCTTTTCGCCGGAAAAGCGAGAGCTGTGGATGGGAGTGATGCCAGCTTTCTTAGCACAGATCCCGACGAAGACGTCGGCAGGCACTGAAGTTGGCACCTCCTGGGCGGCCACGAACACCTTGCGCACGACGTCCTGCGACATGACGAAGGCTCTCCTGTCACAGTAATCCGGGTAAAACTCCTCTGGGTAGTGATGGATGGGGACGAAGCTGGGGCTCTGGGGGTCTCTGTCAGGCACCCCTTGGTGGATGACCCTCCCACTGTAGACATCCTCTAGTTGAGTCAAGCTGAGCAAGTATCCAGCCAGGCTGGGAATGCCGACAAACATTTCTTCGTCCGTCTTAAGAGTATACCTTGCGTGAGGACAGAAAGTCACCACCCACTCCACAATCATCATCATCTTCTGTGTCTGAGTCGCAGGGCAATCGATGAAGCTGCCCTCGATAATATCGCGGTGCTTTTGAGACTCTTCATCAATCTCCTGCTGGGCTTCTGCCGAAGCTGGCCTTCCTAAAGCAAACAAGGTGAGGACAGCGTAACCTGTGGTGTCTGTCACATTGCCCCACGTCTGCCTGATGGCGTTGCGCCTAGTCCTGTTTCCTGGGCTGCTGCAGACGAGAACAAGCAGAAATATCTCTTGATCAGAGCACGTTGTGCTGCTGACAGTGTAAGACCTGGAGAGGTTGGCCTTCAGCAGGGCTGTGTCCAGCTTCCTGGCCCGCTCCCTGATCTCCAGGGTCTTTGCATCGCTGTAGGAGAGAGGTAACAACCGCAGGAAGTATTCCTCCAGCAAGTCTGCCCCGAAGAGCAGCATGTGGAACAGCAGGACATTGAACAGGACAAAGCACCACTGGTGGGTCCGGAGTCTGCACAGCTGGGGAAGAAACACATCTGGGTGCTGAGCATTTAATTTTGTCTCACGTTCGTAGTACGTTATGATACATTCAGGCAAAATGGAACTGTGGCTTGTAGTTGTGTACATCTATTAAGTCTACAGCTTTTTGTTTCCTACAAACCAGAGAGAGCTTAAGCTGAGGTGGCATTAATGTGCTGTAGATTAAATGTCTCATCTCTGTGCATCTATCTGTGGATATGCTGAGGAATAACTGAATATTTGAATGGCTTTCTGCCTGTTTTAGCTTGTTACTGAAGGCATGAGATATTAATGAAGTCCTGTAAGGTCAGTTTGCATCCTCAGAGGTTAGCCTTGGTACTTGATCTGACAGAACCATGGGACAAGGGGTAAGGAGAAAAGGGGAACTGTTACTGCATAATATTGAACTGTATCACTCAGGACCAAGCCTCACCTCAGCCCAGGGCTGCTCCCCACCTCTCCTGCTCCCTGCTGTGCTGCTGGCCCAGCTGCTTCCCACCCAGTGCTGGCTCTGAGCTGTAGGATGCACCTCAAGCCTCATGCTGTGCCTATACCCCACACCTGGGCACCCACCTGCATGGCCGTGGGCAGCAGCTCCCGGAGCAGCGTCCCCTCAGGCAGCAGCGCCTATCTGGGGCTGCAGGGTTGGGTTACCTCCCCATACCCACGCACAGCTTCACCTCTCCTGCTGGGGGGAGGAAAGATGATCCCGAGGCCGATTGTGTTGCAGCTGCAGCAAACATAAAGCCAGGTTCTAGCCTTTCCTTCTGCTCTTTGTTGAAACTCAGGAGGGGTTTGTGTGATGTCTGTGGGGTCCTGGGGGAATGACAGAGTGCAGCTGCACTGGGGACACTTTATTAAATGCCGTTGTGTCACAGAGCTGTGCTATCTGCCCACCCATCACTTGCACTTCTAAAGGGCTGCACATGTTGGTGCTGTGGTGGTGGTGGCACCGGGGGCGTCCCCACAACACCCCCAAAAAGTAGCATGGAACCATGGGGGGAAAAGAGTCGTGCCTTCTCCTTGGGCAGCTGTTGTAATGGTGGCAGGAGAGGTGCCCTGCTGTGAGCAATGGGATCACCCAGGTCTCCTTTCTGGGCTGCCCACTGGGCTTCAGCTTTGGCTGGAGCAGGGTTGGGTCCCCGCAGCCCTCACAGAGCTGTGCTGTGGAGCTTGGCAAGCTGTCTGCACGGGTAATGTCACTTGAGTGTGCTCTCCGGAATAAAAAGCTGATGAGGAAATATTTTTCATGTATAATAATACAGCTCTACAGCTCCAGATACCCATTCTGAGAAAAAAAAAATCCTCCTTTGAAGATGCTCTGTCTCCAGCTAAACTATTTAATAAGCAAATAAACATTGGTATTTGAAACTTCTTCCATTACAAATATTGGCTTTCCCAATTGTGCGTTTTTAAAACAATAATAAGCCCCCCATGTGCATCAGCCTGCTGCAATTACACGCAGCATGGTGCCTGCAGTGCTGGAGCCCTTCCTTCTGCTCAGCGTTGTGGTGGCAGGGCTTGATTCAAACAGCCACGTGTGCACCCAAAATATATGCAGATTTCTGTTTTCCAACCAAAGCTGCTCCTTATGGCTAAACTGATGAGATTTATCTGTGTTAGGAGAAACCTCACTCCTCACGAGGTTCAATAGCCTCCAGAAAAGGGAATTCCACGTCCTTGAGGGGCTGAGCTCAGGTCTGGGCACCTCCCTGTGTGCAGAGAGCACCAGGGACTGCACAGGGGCTCCTCTGGGTTTTAATAACAGCATCGAGGGTGATAAATAGAGGAAGACAACAGTTTTGGTCTTAGTCACCTAATAGAGATGTTTTTGCTGACAGTTATGATTCAGCTCCTGCAAGCGGTTCTTCACTCTGAATTCTCCGCAAAGCTGGGGAGGTGATGGGGGAGATGGTTTTACAGAGCTTAATTGCATTTATTTCATTTCGGTTTTGATATTTAATGTTCCTCAGGATGTTAAATGAAGGTAGAGAACTTACAAACAAGCCAGCAAACCGGAGAGCTGACAAATAGCTCAGCCCCTCTGCATCCCAGGAAGGGCATCTTTTTCCTATTTCATGGCTCACTTGACTCAGTTGACTACGCTGAAAATATGTTCTGTAGCCAAGCTCCCGGCATTCATTCTTTCTTTGCATACATCAGGCTTGGAATTACAGAGCTCTATCTTTCTCTATGTGTGTGTTTGATTATTGCTTCTTGAGTTCAATGACAGCTTTGACAACCATCTCCCGCTGTGTTTCTCGATACAGACAGCTCAAACCCTCTGTGTGTTCTCTCAGCGTTATGTTCAGCATCAGAAACGCAGAGCTAAATATCAGCTGAATGGAGAGAGCATTAATGGTTGCAAAACGTTGAGCTCAGACACAGCCACGGTCCTTGCTTGGCTCCAGAGCATGGAGGTGTGCTGGACTTTGCTCCTTTGTTCCTCCCCAGATTACTCTCTGTCTCTGACTCATCCACGCCATCGCCTCCCACAGATGTATTTATTGCTCCTCCAGACACAAAGATCCGGAGCTGCCCCCCACCCTGGGCTGTGCCCCCTGTGCTCCCGCAGTGAGGCTGCACAGGCCCCACGATGACTCAAGGTTGCATTAAACTGCAGCTGCTGGGAAAGATGCACGGGGCATTGCTGGCTGGAGCCGGAATGGCTTTCCGAAGAGAAGTGAACATTCCTATAAAGGTTAGCAAAGCACTGGAGGAGGGGAAGGGCAGCATCTCTGGGCAGTGCCAGCGCTGACTGAGAGGCACTCGGCTCTCATGGGGAGAAAATGCAGGATGGAAGCCCTGCTGTGGGCTGGGAAGGGGCAGGGAGCATGGGGAGGAGCAGCCGGCACTGCTTTGGCACAGACACTGTGTGGGACGTCGTGCCAGCTGTCATTGAGGTGTACACACGACGTGGGGCAACCTTCAGGCTGAAGGCAATGAGTGCCCACACGGTCCCATTGGCTCTCCAGCCCTATTGGCTCTATTTAACCCTATCTGTGCAGTGCAGCCGCACGCTCCTGGCTCAGGTCCCTGTGCACGAGGATTCTTTCCCCTTCTGGCTCTTTCTCTTCCATTTTTCACATCTTTTTCCTACCCATCCCCATCGTAATTTTAAGTAATTCCTCCCCCAGACTGTGCTCACCCCGCGTGTCACCGCGCCGCCGCCCCCTCTCCTCGCAGAGCTGCGCATTAACATTTTGCACCCGCTAATGGGAGGCAATTAGTGAATGAAGAATAACTTCTTAAAAGCACGTTGGGTCAGGAAGCGTCACATGGACGGATGGCACAGGCGGCACGGATCGCTTTTCTCTCAAACGACTCTGAGTGTAGGAGAGCCCATATGGAGAGGGAGGAGGAGGAAGGGATGCTCCGAGAGAAACACAAAGTCTGCTCATGGCAAGCGGCGTAAACCCGGAGAGCGTCTGGGGAGGGAGCGAAGCTGCGGCACCGCGCGGGGCATCGCGCTCCGGGGCCGCTCCGTTACCCGTTTCCCGGGGGCAGCGGCTGCTCCCAGCCCGGGCGGAGCCGCGTTACGGCAGCGGTGCCCCCCCAGGAGATCAGTACCGGCCGCGCAGCACGGCCCGGGCCCGGCGCCCGGCACAAATATTGACGCGACCCTATCCAAAATAAAACAAACAGAAAGCCATCCCTCGCACCGGGGGAGGCGACGGGGCGGCCGGCAGGTGGCAGCGCGGGGCAGCGGCCGTGCCGTGCCGTGCCGTGCCGTGCCGTGCCGTGCCGGGACCGCAGCGGGCACCGGCAGAGGGAGCAGCGCCGTGGCGGCACCCCCACCGAGCCGTGCCGTGCCGTGCCACAGCATCCCCCGGGCGGCAGCACGGCGGGAGCCGAGCCGAGCCGTGTCGGTGTGCGTTGAGGGCACACCGCTCCCGCCCCCGTTCCGCCTCCCAACTTCCCGGCACCTGTTGCTGCCGCCGCCTCTCCCAGCATGCGGAGCGCCCGGCCGACCCGCGGGCTGCTGCGGGGCGCGCCGTGATGGGCGGCCGCCACCGGGAGCGGCACCGGTACCGGGAGCGCGCCGCCGCCCGCACCCGCCGGGGGCAGCGCCCGGCCGGAGGCTCCGGCAGCGCGGGGCGCCGATGCTCTGCTCCGCTTCGCCCCTCCGGGCGCCCGCGCCGCTGCGCTGATGCCGTTCTCGGGCGAGGAGCGGAGCCTGCAGGGGATCTACAAACCCGCGGCGCCGGCGGAGGGCAGGGCGGGCGGCGGGGCCGCCGTCTGCGCCGAGTGTTACACCAACCGCACCTTCGTCTACGACGATGGCAGCGCCCACAGGTACGGCTAAGGGGTCGGGGGGGCACCGGGTACCGCCGGAGGGGAAGGGAAGGGAAGAACCGGGGCGGCCGTGTCGGGACCCCTGGTGTACCGAGAGACCTCGTCCCTGCCCGCGGCACGAAGTTTCTGCGGGAAATTCGGCCCCCGAGCTCAGAAGCGGTCGTGAATCCCGAGGACCGCGCAATGCACACGCGGGAGAAGCTCGAACGCTGCCGAGCGTGGCACGTCCCAGCCTGGGCTCTGTGTTGGGTGGGTTCTGTGCCGAAGTTACGATGGTTGGGGCTGCAGGCAGAGAGGCTCCGTGGGGTCACAGCAGGCGATGCCATCTTTGTGTGCCCAGCGCCCATCTAACGGGGGATGCGTTGCTGCTGGAGAGCCCCGGCTTTTCCTGGCAGCTCCGTAACGCGATCATTGGCTTTCGTGTTCGTCAGATATTAACAGGACAAATGAAGTGGGTGCATCAGTTTGCTGTTGGTGGATAAGGACTCGGGTTTGTGCCCAGAGTTGGATGACTGCGGTGTTGTTTTTATGTTGACATCTCACTGTGATTTAGGGACACCATCTCTTGTTCCTAAGAGACTAGACAGGAAGATAAGCAGCAGTGTAGCCGATGAACTCTATCACTTTCAAAGCATTGCTGCTGGCCAGGTAACATGCAGTCGTTGAACATTGGTTCCTGTGGTTGGAACTCCTGTCACCATCCCCTGCTGTCCTCTGCCAGAGGCACAATGTGCCATGCAAAGGAGGGACTGCAGTGCCTCAGGGACTGGGACAGCATCACCCCTGTGTGCATATGCTGTCTGTCTGCCTGTACGCCTGTCTGTCCCCCTGTCTAGACTTTGTGGGCGTTCCAGGGTGGTGGTGAAGCTGTAGAGCACTCCTGGAACCACTTTGCTCATTGCACACCTGTGTGGGGTGTGTTTCAGACCCTGTCCTTGATGAGGTTATGGAGTACAGCTGTGTGTGTGAACGGTTTGGGCTGGGGATGCAGCTGGTGGGGGACTGGGGCTGTAACAACACAGGAAAACGATAAGCTGAGACTGCAGCTATTGCTCTTTTTAATTTATTCTACAGTACTGCTCAGTGTAATTTATCCTCATGTAACATGCGACAACACAACACTCGTCCAAAGGTCTTCTCCTCTGTCTTTTCCAATACGTAGAGAAGAGCCTGGGTTTTAATTACGATTACACAGCTCAGTGTGTTTGTAACCCCCTCCAGCTTTGTGGAGGCCGCAGTGCCGTCACATTCTATCTCTGTGTGCCTGCCCAGCACCCAGCACAGTGCCTGCAGGGCTGCTCTGGCCCCTGGCTCCGACCTGGTGCAGCTGCAGCTCTGCTGTGTGCAGAAGGCACTGAAGGTTTGTGTTCAGAGGACTTTGGCAGCAATGCTGGCCCCTCTGAGATAAGTGATATTTCTGTTGTCCCTTCACTCTTCAAATCTAGGGATGGTTCAAAACAGGTTCCATTTTCTCTGTCACCACCATCTGTATGTGTAGATGTCTTTGTGCTTTCCCCCATCCCTTATAAGTGGGTGAGCATCCCCAAAGCTCCTCGCAGTCAGGAAGAAAGGGGTTAACAGCAAAAGCACTTAAAAGTATGTTTGGAGAGCAAATACTCAGAGGGTACGAAGAACCTAAATTTTGCTTCCCTACATCATGGGAAATCTGGGTAAATGTTTACACAGGGAGCTGTCATTTAGGGAATAGAGGATTTCCTCCGGGCCAGAGCTGCTCTCCCCCTGCCTTGCCCATGTAAGGGCACGGGTGCGGAGCAGTGATGGATGGGGGCCATGTGGAAGGGCTCACACAAACACACCCTGTGCGAGTCGGGAGCCGGAGGCAGAGGAGCGGTGCGCAGGGGATGCGGCTGCGCCACCCGCTGCCTCCCGTGGGTTATTTGAGAAGGAAGAGGTGAAATGGGATGGTGTGCACCGTGACACCTGCAGGAGGAGCTCAGGAACATCGCGTCTTTGTCTTTGACGGATGTGGCTTTTCTCAGGTCGGTTTTTAATGCCTCTTCCAGGGATGGCAGAGTCTGCCTGTCCCAGAGCTGGGCTGGGAGCGGCTGGGTAAGCATGGGGAGGGCCGGGAGTGGGGCTGGGGGGAACCTCGTGCTCCTGGTTCCGTGCATTGAGTCTGCCTGTGACCCATCCCTGTGCTGTGGGAGTGCAGTCCTGGAGCCGACAGCTGCTTCTTTTTCCACTTCCAGAAATGAATGGGGAGATGCCTCTTGGATGGAAGGCTCGCAGTGAGCTGGGCTCTGCAGCTAGTTAGCAACAGTTCTGCTGGGCTGGGTGATGGGCTCAGGCATTTATTGCCTTTCCAAAAGTCACCGGTGTGGGTTGCAACAGCCGTGGGGCACCTCAGCCTCCCTGTTCCACAAGGAATTGCAACAGGGAGCCAAGGGCCACACACCACGTATTCTTGATGTTTATGTAGTAGAGATAAGAAGGATTTCTGCTCTTGTTTTGCTCAGTTGATGAGGAAAGGGCAGCAAGTGGCTCTGAATGAGGCTTGACATTCAGGGCCGGGCACCCAGTGGATGCTGTACAACTGCTGTGGGAGAGCACCTTGTGGCATATGTGGGAATATGGATGGGTTCTTGGGATGGCCTTCCCCAGTGAGGGACCCCTGAGTGCTGTGTCCTCACTGCAGCACGCTGCTGGTGCTGGCACCCCTCACTGGAGTACGTGAGGAGTTGGGAGCCCCTTCTTCCCCTCCTCTTTATCTAGTGAGGATGTATCAAGCTGTAGCCCAACATGCAGTATGAACCAGTATGGCACCAAGGCAGAACACCGCCCTTGCTCAAAGCTTTTTCTGCTTTGCAAAAATATTTGCAGCCTCTCTCTGTACGTTCCCCATCCTCCATTGGCGACCTCGTCCCGACCTTCGCTCACAATTCCCAAGTGCTGCACTCCATTTAGTTTGGAGCCTCTTTGTGTTTCTCTTGCATCCCCGCCAAACTGCGCTGGCGTGTGGAATATCTCATTCATTCTTCTCTTGAATAAAAGCAGACAGAGGGCTGCAGGAGGCTGAGCGCAGTGCCTGCACCTCCCCCAGGCACCACCCCCATGCAGATGTGGGGCTGGGGGCTCAGCGCTCACAGGTGGGTGGTCACATCTTTCCATCTCATCTCCCTTTCATCTCTTCTCATTCCGGGCTAAAGTCTCCTATTGATCTATCTCATCTCTATTGGTACAAAGTACTTCTCATCCCCACAGCCATCCCTCTGCCCTCTGGGGAGGGGAACCAGAACTGCTGTGCATTTCCCTGTGGTGTCACAGCCGCTCCCAATGTTCTGTTTGTTTTTCTGACCACCACTGGCAGTCAGCTGCTGGCTCTGTGCAGTTATCTGCGGTGTCTTTGTCTCTTTTCTGACTGCTAAATAAGCAGCCCTTCTTCTGCTTGTGCAGGACAGTGATTTTTTTTTTCTCTCCCTTCTGTATTAGCCGACATTTACTGATGCTAATTTTCACCTGGCATTTAATCATCAGATCACACGGATCCTCCATCACCTTTTCACAGTCACATTTTGGCCCGACCATGCTGTGTAATTTGGAGTCGTCACCACTGCTCCTGAACTCACAGAGCAGTGATGAGCCCTGTGGGGCCCCAGGAACAACGTTTGCCTCTGCGTTGCCCTTCTGTTTGCTCCCTGTCTGCTGCCAACAGCCATCCCCCCACCTCAGCCCACGGCTGTGTCTGGCAGGTGGGCTGACAGCCCGCCTCATGGGGCTCATTTCTGCAGTCTTTGTATCCCGACTGTGAAAAGACTCTTCCTCCTCCCACGCCTCCCTATTATTTTCTGCTCTAATAGAAGAGATCGTGCTGCAGGGGTCTGGAGCTCCGAGAAGTTTCTTCTCCCTTTTTGTTCCTGATGCTTGTAGCAGGTTGGGGCTGTGCAGGGGGGGAGAATTTACCCAGCAGATCGTTAGCAAGAATTAGCAGTGCCCTGATCTTACACACTTTTTAATTTGTGTTGTGATTCTGCAAAGTGTTGGGCATCATTGAGTTTGGTGGAGCAACACAACGGCTGGGTGGGGGATGCTGTGCTGGGGACCCCAGAGGAACCCTCGGCTGATGGGAATTGTGGTTCTGGTGGTTTCTCAGCTCAGAAATCCCAGCGGGACCAATGCGGCCTTGTGGCACAGCAGCTCCTTCCTTCCTGCAGTGCCCGTCCTTTTTACTGGATCTCTTGAGTTTTGGGGAGGATTCTGCTTTTAGGGGAACTTGTGTGGGCTTCCAGGGCACCTTGCAAAGTGCTGAGGACAAAAGGCCACATCCTTGCTGGGAAGAGCCAAACTCGGGGATCCCCAGCTCGGAGCTCACACAGGGAAGATGCTGCTTAATGGTATAATTAATCCATAAATAGCTCCAGGGATTGCTGGATCAGTGGTTTCCCAGCAGGGTCAGTGGCCTCAGCCCTCAAAATGGCTGCATTTCGGATAATTCCCCCCCCCAGGAGCCATTCCTGGCAGGGAGGGTTGGGCTGAATGGCAGCGCTGGGTCTGGGCTCTGCCTGTTCTCCCCTCATCTTTAGATAGATTCGGCCCCCGGAGCACAGGGAGGTGTTGGAGGGGTCCTGGGCTCTGTGGGGGCCATAGCGAAATGGGGCCATGTGCTGCTCTGGGAGTGAACACCCAGCTCATTTGCATTCTATTTGCATATTTGCACAACGAACCAAACTGGCTGCAAATGAACCGCTGTGCCTCGTTGCCTGGCTGTGCTCTGCCAAGTTTGGCTGCCGTTGGCTTTGCTGTGGGGTGCTGCTCTGGGGGGACTCAGCAGCGTTTTGGCTGTTTGCTCCCAGATCCCTTCTCTGCCCTGGGTGCTGCTCCTCTCCTCATCCCCTCTTTGCAATTCCTCTCCATTCTCTTGTTTCTGACTTTGCCCAGCAGTGCCCCGTGCCCGGCCCAGCAGGGACTTGTGGGTGCCATGTGTGGTGCTCACAAAGAAACAAAAATCCCCAGAATTTAGGGGTGCCTTGAAGCTGCAGGACCAGGGAGCCAGAGCCTTGTTCCCTACACCAGGCACTGCAAACACTGCTTTTGGTTTTGCTATCGGCGCTGCTTAATATTGCCAAGCAAAGATGAGGACGTCTCAAAGAGCTCTTTGCCAGAGGCCAGCAGTGAGGAGATGGTTTTGAGTTGTAGCAGGTCTGCATGGCATCTTAGCTGAAGGATGGGCTCTGAGCCCTTGGCACCTGCCTCCCCCTGTTCTTCACCTGCCCACCTGCTTCCTTCTGCCTCCTCTGGGCAGTTGGGTGTTCCACTCTGTCACGGCTGAAGGATGGGATGTGCAGTGCCAGAAGCAAAACACCAAGACTTGCTGTGCAGGTGTGTCCTGTTTGTTCCCTCTCCAGCACAGTGTGTGCTGCCCTGTGGCAGTGAAGGGAAAGGGAGCAGAGTGGTCAGGAGGGCTCCTGGGATCCATCACTGCTGGATGCACAACAGGAGATGAGAGATGCATCCATTCCTCGGTCTCGCTTCAGTGGTGTGGCAGCCAGGAAGGAGGGAGCACGGCTCAACTGCCAGCAGCAGTGCTGGGGTGGTGCAGGATCAGATCCTCCCCCCAAATATTGTTTAGGATTTGCAGCCTCTGGGGGGGGTGGGGGGGGGGTGGGCATCAGCCTGAACTGTTTATGTGCACCTTTGCTGGGAGCTCTTGCTCTCTGGAAAAAAAAAGGAATGAAAAGCCTTCATAGTGGGTTTGGGCTTCAGGGAGCTTTGTCCCTCTGTGCACACTGTGTGCATGCATCAGAGCAGAAGGGAATGGGGTATGTGGCTCTGAATTGCTAATATGGGGTTGTCTAATAGGAAAAATGACTCTGGACCTGGAAGGTACAATTTATACTTTTGTCTTCTAGAAAATAGCATTGCCAGCAGGGAGGATGCTCATGGAGTTGTGCACTGACTCACGCTTCCTGTTAGTTTGCAAAGTGCAATACACAAAAAGCTAAATTTTCTGCAAGGCCTGTGGAGCTAAATTGCCTCCGCATGCCGAAAGCGAAGCAATAGAGGGATTTGTCAGAGGTCTGAGCAGTTCTACATGGATGTTCTGGGCAACTGACGGGGATTTGTGAGATGCAAATGTGGATGCAAGAGCTTAATCAGGGCGATCGAGCACCTCACGCACAAACTTGTTAGTTCATCACTGCTGGTCTGTGGGACTGCCCCCAATAAATGCTGATTTTGAATGGTGTAGCACGAGGGAGAGGGCAGGCTGTGCTCATGCATCCTGCAGCATTTTTGTTTCTCGTTGATTACTTGGAAGGTTGGCACCATTCTCACTGCAGTGACTTATGGCTTGGTTCAGAGCCCCGCACTTAGAGGCGACGTTTGAGATGTTGAATGTAGGGGGGGGAAGCCCTGCCAAGCTGCTGCCTGTTCCCTTCCCTGGCAAAAGGCTCCTGGCTCAGAGATGGTGCCCACGCACTCCTGGTGCATTCAGGCCATGCAGAGACCCCACAGTGATGTCACTCAGATGGAAGGAAAAAAGAGAGGGGGTATGACAAGTGTAACCCAGTAACCATGAAAGGTGTAGGAGGAGAAGCAAATAAATGATGGTTATATGTATTTTATTAAATATGGATAGTGAAAGGTCAGTATTTCCTGTGTGGCTGCGTTCATTGGCAGCAGCTGAGCTCACCTTCACAACAGCTCCAAGCTGGGAGCTTGGCGACCCCCATGGCAGCTGTGGGATCTCGCTCTTCTTGAAGGGAGTGGGGGGAGGTGGGGATGGGCCCCTTCTAAAGGGAGAATTGAGGCCCAGTGAGTTCTCATGTGAAAGTCTTTGGCTGCAGGGCCGAGGATGGTTGCTCTGAGGTGGAGGTGCTGCTGAGAGATTGGAGCTCCTGATGGTGGTCCCTGCAGGACATGGGCGCTGTGGGATGGGCAGCATGCGGGGCTATGGGATCTGCCTACAGCCCTGGGCTGTTTGCTGGTTGTTCATGGTCCAATACAGGAAGCTGCTCTGTAGTTTCTGTCTTGCATAGCATGCGTGGAAGCATGAGAGGAACCTGAGTTGTGTTCTCCCTCGTTGTTGACATGTAGAGTCAAGGGCAGCAAGAAAATCCTAAAACGCACTGTGATCAGCTGCCGGCCCTGAGGTGCTCTCTGAGGCTGAGCTTCCCCTGGTGGCTGTGCATCCCAGCAGTTTGTTGGGCAGCTGTGGGGCTCTCGCTGCTCTTCTGCATATGCTTTCGATCCCTGGGGAGCGTGCTGCTGGCAGAAGAGCTTTCCTGGGAACGCAGCAAGGGATGAAGGGGACGGCGAGCAGCCCATGCATACAGCACTGATGGAGGAAAACCACAGCTGGCAGCGCGGAGACTCCTGGTGGAGCGTGCTCCTGTGGGCAGTTGTGTTTGCTGGAGTGGTGCTGTGATCGTGCTGGGCTACAGGTAAATGATAGGGCGATCAGGGGGGAGGTCTTGTGTAGGTCACACTGTGCGATCCCAGTCTCTGTGTTCCCAGCAGCTGGGTGTCCCCTATGGTGCTGATTGCTGCAGCGAGCGGCCAAAGGGGGGACAGAGACTGGCAACAGAGATGGAGCACAGCAGTGCTGAGCTTTCTGTGTGTCTGTAGTTGTAGATGGCTCTGGAGGAAGGGAAGGATGGCAAGATAAAAATAAAGCTGCTGTCCTGTATTTAGCTATAAGCCACATTGGGATTCTTTTTTTTTTTTTTTCTGGTAGTATTTGAAGACTATGCAATAAGAAATCTTGCTCATGAATTTTTTATTTTGTAGCACTACTGCTTGAAAGAACAGTCTGTGTTGCTGTGGCACTTCTGTAGCTCAGAATCCCTGTGTCTGGGCAGGGGGGATGGATCTCTGTGCCGATGTGAGGAAATGAGTGCAATGCAGATAGCACTTCTTCTTGAGGTGCGGATGTGCGACGTGTCTTACAGTCACTGTGTGAGAAAGGCATCTTCATCCAACAGGTGCAAGCAGCATTTGTCTTGCTCAGCCTTCATCTGAAGCCAGAATAAATAAATGTGCCAAATTTTAAAAATTCTGAATGATTTTCATATGTGAAACTAAGAAAGAACGTGTTCAAAATGTAGCTGTGACTGTGGATGAGAGGAAAACTCGGATGCAAATACAGAGCAGAAACGATGCTTCTGGGGTTTGTGATACCACTGGGTCTTATGGAGTTTTCTTAGCACTAATAAAGGATATTGGCAAATATTTGCTCTGCTTTGTGCATTTGATGCAGGATCTGAGACCAGGAGAGATGGATTACTTGGGCTTGAAAAGAATGTGGTGAGGGTTAGAGAAACAATCAAACACAAGCCTGCTGTAGTGACATAGAGACGACTGCACCCTCAGCTCTCGGTGGGTGCAGAGTAGCTGAGCCCTGCCTGCCCAAACCTCAGGCCATGTTGGCACCCTGCCGTGTCCACTTGCTGCAGAGCTGCCGTCTACGTGGCAGCTGTTGTGACCATGCTGTGCAGCCCCATCTTTCTGCTTCTCCTCTGGGAAACGAAGCGACATGCTCCTTTAAACAGGCACTTAATGATCACAGGAGATTACTGTCTGTCTGACATTCCCTTCAAATGCAACGATAATTGCCCTCAATTGGAGTTGAACACTTGGTTCCCCATTTTCAATTATGAGGTATAACAGGAGAGTGGGTGATTGAGTGATTTGTCCTATTTATTATTTTTTCTCTCCCTGGAAGTTCTGTTTTTAAGGTGCTGTCCTACAATAAATCCAGGCCTGGCCTGTGCTGGAGGAATTCTTTTGGCATATCTTGTAGTTAAGCTCAAAGAGGGCAGACTTAATTGTGGCTTTGTGATTAGATTAATGTTAGATCCTCCTTTGCAATGTGAGCTGGAGATGGTTGGGTAACTTCTGTGCTGAGATCAATCGAACCAGAGGGAGTCCTTGAGTTGGCAGCAGTTTGTCCCGATTTCTCTGTAAGACCAAATTTTGGATCAATTTTTATCTCAGAATAACCTCTCTGAATCCTGAGACCCTGCACAGATGCGTTACTCAGCACTGGGCCTTGGCTGCAGTGTGCATATGGTAGCTAAAAGGGCTTGGAAAGCTCTGGGGGTACAGAATTAAGTGGCAAAAAAACATCAGTGAAAATGATCTGAAGCGTTGGGAAAGCTGTGCTGCCTTCTGGGGCTGTGTTCAGCAGAAATTTTGCATGCTGGTTGCTCTTCCAGAAACTCACCAACTGCAGCTCATTGGGGCACTGGAACCTGTTCAGCTGGGAATTTATGTACAGGGCTTCCAGTTGTTAAAGGGAGAAGAGAATCCAAGGAGCCTGTGTTCACATCTCTGAGCCTGCAGCAGAAAGTTAACTGTCTGCTTGTTGCTCATTTAGTGTTAAACTACTGGAAGCTTTTCCTTCTTTCTTCCTTCTGTGCATAGCTTGTACACCACGTACAAGAGATGGGGAGGTGGGTCTTGGAGAGGCTTTGGGTGAGACCCTGGGAAATGCCCTGGGCAGCAGTTGGACCCTTTCAGCTATTTGTCTGCCTCACACTTCAAGCTTACAAGTGAGGGGCAAACGATCAGCGTGCTGCAGAGGTGCCACATTTCCTCTTTTGTGTTCTCCCTCTCTGTCCCACTTTACACAAAGGGCATATGAAGTTGGAGTTACTCTCGTGGCACAGATTAATTTGAAATTGAAGCCAGGACCCAAAGGATCAGGACCAGTGATTTTTGCCTTGTGTGCCTCGTATGCTGGCTTTACAGCACTGCCTTGATTTGTTGCCTTGTGAAATCAGCATAACTCTCATCAGCTGTAATTAGCAGCTCTAGCTGACATGGGGAGCAGTATATTAGCTATGTTCTTGTTGACAAATGTGGTTTGGAGAGCGAAGACAAGCTCTCAGCAATTGATGGCTTGAGAGTCGGCTGAGTTCCATCTCCTTTCTGCGTGGCTGGGCAGACTGAGTGTAGATGACCACACACTGCCCTCTGTGTTTGAACCATCACTTTGGATCCCTCCCAGGCATTGTGATCTCCTGCACCTTTGATCAGAGGCATCAACAACCAAAGGATGGGTGATAAATCCGCCCGGCCGTGACGCTTGGTGGCTGGATGGGTAACTGACTCATCAGCATTCACGGTTTCTCATTTAATATGGGACTGTCCAGATGATTTAAGTGCCAGCAGCCTGGTGAGGAGGCAGTGCCTCTGCCTCCAGTAGTGTTGTGGATCCATCTCCCTGCCTCTCCACCACCCGTACTTTTCTTTGTGGGGGGAGTGGAGGGGGAGGAGGGATGGATCTGGCTTTGCTTGTCAGCTGTAGCTCTTCCCTACGAGCGGTTTTATTTCCTCCTGACGACTAGGGTTTTTCATTGGCTCCCTTTGCTCTCCGTTGTTTCTGTGCCGAGGAGCGAATGTCCTGTGTTCAGCGCTGCCCTGTGCAGCGAGCTGTGCCCTTCGTTGCGCTCCGACCGCCCGCCTGAGGACGGCAGAGCCCCGGGGCGCCCCGCGCCACCCATGCCCCCGGGAGGACCGCTCTGCCGGGGGGGCCCGGCCGCCTGCCCCGCAATGTAATTGCAGCAGTCGGGCCGCGAGCTGCTCTCGGCGCGGGGCCGCGGTTCGGGGCTGAGCGGGGCCGGCCCCGGAGGAGGTGCCGGGTCGGGGGCGGGCTGAGGGGGTGGGCAGGGCACGGCACGGCACCCCTCTCATTGCCGCTGCCCCCTTCTCTCTCGCAGGCTCTCGTCGCCCGGCGGCTGCGGCGGCGGGGACGGCGAGGGGAGCCGCAAGAGCGGGGTCATTCTGGACATCGCCTCCCTGAAGATGACGGAGCTGGAGTCCGAGGTGCTGCCCTTGCCTCCCCGATACCGCTTCCGTGACTTACTGCTGGGAGATCAGACCTTCCAGAGCGACGACAGGTTGGGGGGCAGCGCGAGGGGCACGGGAGCGGGACGAAAGGGAGAGCACGCACGCAAACACGCACCGGGCGGGGTGGGAAAGCACGTACCTGGGGATAAAGGTAACCCGGGCCGGGGCCAAACGTACCCCAGGGGAGGGGGCGCACAGAGCCCGGCCCTGGGGGTGCGCAGCTGGGCGGGGGGCGCGGAGCGGGCGGCGGGAGCTCTCCGCGGTGCTGAACGCCTCGGGGCGCGGAGCTCTCCGCGGTGCTGACGGCCTGGTCGCACCGGGCCAACCAGGGCTGCCACGTGCGGGCGTGCTGGTGCTGCTGGGCATTTGGAGTTGTGGGTACAGCAGGCCGGCAGATGCAGGGGTTTGTGGGAGTACCACTAAGGGGTGGCGATGGGTGAAAAGAGAGTGCTTTCTGAGAGATGAGCGGGGTAGAGATGGTGAGGTGAGGGGCCAGTGTATTTCCCTGGTAAGCCATGGTCAGAATGTGACGTGAGTGCATACCTTTATTTCAGAAGTAGGGCTCAGCCAGCCTGTTCTCAGAAGATGTCTTTGCAGCATAGAATGCTGATGCTAGCCGAGTGATTAAAGATCTGCTGTGGTTGTGGCACAACTCTCCCTTTCCTTGGCTGCCAAGGATTTGTTATTAAGTTGATTGAGCTAAAGCAAAGGAAGGAATGTCTTGAGTTGCAAGTGAATTCTGTAAGGGGAGCGGTTAAACAAAGACAACAAGAACAATTGTGGCTTCTAGTCCGTTTGTAACAAAAAGGAGCTACAGTACTTGTGGAGAGCCAGTAATATTGTCATCATTTTGTACCAATGTATGATGTAAACAAGGAGAGCTGTAGTTCTCATTGAAAAAAAAACCTTTCCATTGCTGCTGAGTTAGCTTTTGGTATGCACGTTTGGTAAAACTGTCGCAATAGTTTCTTGCATCTGTGTTTGGAAGGTGGTTTCTTCTTTTTGTGTGTGTACAAGTGTCAGACAAAACATGTGAATTTGGGTTTGAGAATGTGGGATTTATAAATATCTTAAATCAGAATTCTTGTCCTTAATGGCTGCATAAGAATTGATTTTCTTTTTCCCTCAAACATGAGTCTGTGATCCTCAGATTTTAAAAGCCTAGATTTCCTAATCAGGCATTTAAACACTGATATGGATTTCTGGCTTCAAATTAGAAGTTGAATGGAAATTTATGCTGTAGAAAATATCTGGATTTCAGAATGGTTACAATATGGCTCATTTGGGTAAGTTTTAATTTCAGATATTTGATAGCTTTAGTATTTTGTAATTTAAATGGAACTGAAATGCAGAAGATTACAATGGCAGATTGTGCTTTGTTTTTTTTCTGCATTTCATTGGCATAACTCCTAATCTTCATTTTCATCTGGATTTGTGTGTTTCTGATTCACAGTCTCCTGATTTTTTTATTTTTTGTGTGGTGATACTTTGTGGTGCTTTGTTTTGGCAATTTCATTAGCGTTCCTTCTTAAGATATCTTTCTCTGGCTCTATGGGCTGTTATTTTAGCTCTTCTGGCTTCTCCTTGTGTTTAGAAAATAGGGACAACTTCCCAACATGTTTGGGAATGCAGATCTGTGAGTGCACCTCTGCTGTTGACACGTAGTCTGCTTGGCTCCGCTGTGAGCGTGCCACTGCTGTGGGCTCTTGGCCATGTTACTGTGGGCCCTGTTTCAGACCAAGCCCTTAATGGCTCTGGATACTTACTGACAAGGCAAACTCCACAGTAGTTGTGACTAGTAAATTAGGCTGCTCCAAATGAGCTGAATAAGCAGCTGATTTAGGCTAGCAGAAGAAAAGCAGATGGCTTTTTTCCTGTGCTGTGCTTATAAATACTAAGCAGCTTAGAGCTGTGCTTTGAAGTGCTCTGTTATAGTACTGAGAAGAGTGTGGTGGCTCACTGCTGAGGAAAAATTCCCTGCATGAGCAGTATGGGGAATTGTGACTGGAATAGAACCCTTTGGACTTACAGATGCAACGCTGAAGGAGAACACCCACAGCACTAACTATCTCATTTCTTTATAAAGGCAATGCTAAAATCATTGGTCTCTCAAATATCTGCCTTTGAAAAATAGCCCCTTGAATAGCAGTATGGTGATGAAAGGGATGAGGTTTCTGGGGTCAGCAGAAGGTTGAAAGGATGGGATGCTTCTGAGGAATTAGAAGCACTTCTGTTAGAGATTTATTAATCCATTCTCATCAGAGAGGATGCTGAGAAGACACCAGTCCCAGGCTGAGGTAAAAGAATGAGGTAATGCTGGAGCTTGAGCTGATGAGAGCTTGCTGGAATAAGTGGGTAATTAGAGATCTGTGGTGTGGCAGGAGGAGAGCTCATGTCCAGATAACCCAGAGAGCTGGAGAAACTGATCTGTGAATAGGCAGTGGAACACACGGCTCCTATTTTACTTCTGTATTTAGGTTGTGAGAGGTGAAGGTAGTCAATCTAACTAAGTAAGGTTGACTCTTTGGCAGGTAGAATGATGTGAAAATTAAAATAGTACTTAAAATGTTGTGTGTGGGATGTTAATAAATCAGCCAGGAAGCAAATACAAAAAGGCCGGCTGGAAGAAAAATGGGGGAGGAAAATGGATTTGTGCAACAGAGAGTGAAAAGCCTAATGACAAGCAAATCTAGAACTGACAAATGGAAATGTTCCTTCCAACATCTTCTTATTCATCTTTGGAACTCACTGCCTCGAGGCATCTGGAAGAGTTTGGGCTTAGCTGTATTTACATGTAGTGCAGCTGTATTTAAATGCTGTGCTTGGCATTTTTGCTGGGCAGGTCATTTAAATTACAGGAATGGGATCAACTGTCATTCAGTTCTGAATCTCCAGAGGACACAAAATGCTGACTGGAGGCAGATATCTGACTCATGGGGGCTGCAAGGTGACTTCTCTGGGGACGTTTCTCTTTGGGAACCTAGAAGTTGTGTTGCTGTTGTAAGTCCTATCTGGTTTAGGAGTTTCTTTCCCTTGTTTTAGAAGGTTCCATCAATGTCAAAGACAAAGAGATCGGTTCTGTTATGGCACGATTGCATTTCTTATCTCACTGGTGTTTGACTGTCGCGGATGTATTTATGGTGTTGAGCCTGCATCAAAAAGAAAGTGCAGCACTGGGGGAACAAACACTGCTTTCCCAGGCTGCCCTGTCGCATACTTGGCACATGACTCCTCCAGTTATGGAAATCCTTTGTGCTTTGGTAATTGAGTGTAGGAGCACGGCCAAGGGGTGTTACTGGAAAGGAGAAGCAGCTGAATGGTGCACCCCATTGGTGCCACGAGTTTGGACTTCTTCTGCAAGGAGAGCTTCTGTTCTTAAAGTGAGACTTTGTGGTCTTTGTGATTAAAGGCAGCTGAAAAAGCACATCTGCCGAACTGATAAATATTGTTTTATACTCCAAACTGTGACATCCCTTTGATCTTCGCAGTCCTGACTGCGGCGTTTTTTGATCTCCTGCTTTCTCTTTTCTTGGGCAGTGCTGACAACTGGGTTGGGATGTGCATAAAAAAAGCCCATAAATAAAATTAAACTGCATCTCCAGTTTAATGGAGTTGCAGCGCCATTAGGAACTTATTTGATGCCTAATTTAAATGGTCTGAATACTGTCCAGAAATTCACCGTCACAAGCCACAGTCCTATTTACAGCAGCAAGAATTAATGGACATCACTTTGATTAAGTGCGTTTTCTGAAGCTAATTATCAGCAAAGACTCATTTGATGGGTGACATTGCTTGGAGAAACTGCTCATGCAGAGAAACTCAGCAACACGCATTGCATGACCAGGAAAAGAGAGGGTTGTAATAACTAGGGTGATGTTTCTGTTTACCAGTTAGATTGATGTTGGAAGTTTCTTTGTCTGTTAACTGACATCTGTTCTTTGTCTCTTAAATTTGTCACTAGATAGTGGCTGTAAATCACAGGTTAGATTATACTTAGCACAAGAAAACATTAGTGCTGACATATCAGACTTACAGGATTTTCTCCTTGTAGTTTATTGCTGGTACACCCAAAGTGACATCCTCACCAGATGCATCATTACATTAATGACAGTGCACACCATTCTCTGTCTTTCTTTCAGATTCCTTGAGTATGTCTACAGCTGAGTCTCCCCTTCTTCGCCATTTGATTTAATGAGTAATTTCTCTCCTTTTATTCATATGATGCAGATGGTAATTGAAATATCCCTGTTTGTACCCAGAAGTGAAAAACATTCGTTTCTGCGGTGGTGAAGTAATGGTCAAAAAGTGACTGCAGTGTCCGTTCAGGCTGTAGCATCTCTGTCTGGACCTGGATTTAGGAGATCTGGCTCTGATGCTCCTCTGTGCCAGAAAATTCCACCAGCTAATGCTGCCCATTTCCCAACAGTTTCATCACGGCTTGGGAAAGAAGGCTGAGGGTGCTTGTTGTCTAACGCCCAACTTCATCAATATGTCTGTGTTAAGACCCAATTTTCCACCAGCTCTGTGTGCAGTCTCACAAGGGGTGACTCAGTCTCGCTTGTGATTCCCGAGCCTCGCTCCAAATTAAGTAATAAATAACACTGGGGAAGATGGTGACATCCAGACCAGAAATATAAGTGACCGCGTGACCACTTGAGTTGAATTGCAGCTTCTCTGCTTTTACCACCTGATGGAGCAAAACCAAAACATTTGTTGATTGTGTTAAGCTATTTTTCTGAGTCAACACATCATCGGGAAGTTTGGGTCTGATGCTACCCAAGCAAATATCTGCTCCTGGAGGCCAAGCCAGCCTCGACCATAATGCCACTCCCAGTCCAGCCCAATGCTCACTGCACTGCACGGCTCTGGCTCCTGAGCAACTTTCAACACTGCTTGGGAACGTGGGAAATGGCAAGGCTGGCAGCAGGGTGAGGTGGGCAGGGGACAAAGCCTGCTTTAGCTGTGTCAAAGTACACACCTCGGCTTTGCTGTCCCATTAAGACTGTGGACAAGACTGAGTCCAGTCCCCAGGCAGCATCCAAACCATTGGAGATGCTGCCTGAGCTGTTGGGTTTTGGGCCAATTCCAGCAGGAAATAGCATCCAGGTCACCAGTCATCTGCAGGGCAGGACCTTGGGCAGCAAAAAGCCCTTGGGACAGGGCATGGCATGCTTAGATCTGCCGCCAGTTTTTGTCTTGTGCTGGAAGTGTGGTCAAGGTGCACAGTTTTCCTCCTGTTGTAGGTTTTCTTTTAATGATGCACAGCATTCTTAATTGCATTTTGCTTTTTCAGTTGTTCTGGAAGGCTGTAGTGATGATTACTTACAGGGTGTCTTAATTAATGTGCTGTTGGGCATTTCTTAAAATTGAAGTTTCCTCATACTCATTGACGTGCTGTAGAGTGTTCATCTGAAGGCAGGGATGGCTGGACATAACCAGGAAAATCAGTAGAGTTATGAAAGTAATAGAGTGAGAGAAGAAATACACTTCTCTTATAATTAGATCAATTATTTTATAAGCAAAATATCATTACTCTTTTCAGGGATATTGCTTTTGCTGTCAGCAATGGGCTCTTGCTGGCAATAAACACGAGCGCAGAGAGCAGGCGGGTGGAAGGCGTCCCTGGGGTGATGCAGTACGTACAGCAGTGCCATGGTGGGAAGGAAGAGCAACATTGATTTTCAGTTATTTAGCACAAGTTAACGCTGCAGGCTCAGATTTCCATCCCTCCCTGGTGTGTTTTCTTGGTTTATTTACTTTCACTTTGGTTTCTGTTCAATTCATTGAGAGGATGGGCTTGAAAAGGAAAGCGTCATGTTTTAAGTTAAGTTACCTGGAAGTATCTTGGATCTGTTTTGCACGAGGGAAGCATCAAGAATATGAGGCCATGTCCACAGATATGGGAAAGAAATGATGCTGTTTGCCATCACAGCAAAGCCCTGTGTCTGCAGAGGTGAAGGAGAGGGCTGCCTTTGGCATTGCTGGTGGGAGGTCAGGCTGAGCCCAGGGCTGTCACAGCTGCCACAAGGATGGTGTGTTAAACAGCTTGGCAGCTGGAGCTGTAATCACAGAGAATGCTTTACATTTTTTTCTGCTGTGTTTTCCCACCACTCCCATCACAGTTGCATCTCCGTTCCCGAGGGAAACAACTCATTGCCATTCTGAAGGTGGTGCTCGCTCCTTTCCCTCGGCACCCTCTGCTCAGTGACAGCATGCAGAGCCCCAGAGCTCAGGCTCTGCCTTGGGTTTGTGATGCTCGACCCGTGGCTCTCCCATAGGCCCTTGTGTGGGCATGGTAAAATGGATCAGATGTGGATTTATGGAGAAATTGGCTAGAAAACCCCCGTGTAAGACAGAGCATCTCAGAGACTTCATTTTGGGTTAGGCAGCGCAGCATGTGGGTTTAGAGAGAAATAATTTGGTTTGAAGCATTTGTTTACTATTTTTAGCTCTGCTTATCAAAAGCAAAGTGAGCACATTGCCTGCTGAGACCCCGCAGCTAGCACAGATTTCCTTGCCATGCCGCATTTGCCTCTGCTCCGTTGGCACCAGCTTGGTTCTGTAGCAAGCTTACTGGTATTAATTTGCAAAGAAAATGCTTCATGTTCACGAGCTGGGCTGGCAGCTCTGTTAACAGGTCATGCAGGCACTGTGCAAATGTTTGCCCTACATGAAGGCTTGGCCATGCAGGTGAGGGCAGCACCAGCCCAGGAGCTGCCAAGGCTGGAAGTTTCTTCTCTGGTTGCTCTATGACTTTGCTGGATTATTGCAATAGCAGATCTTTTATTCTGCCTTGCATTATTTGAGACAATAAATAATTGGTAATGAAGGAGCTGGTGGTGATGGAGTTGATATAAAGGGATTAAGTGCTGCTTTGGCAGGTAGACTGTGGACCTGAGTGCTTTACCAGTAGATCAAATTAAAAAAAAAAAAAAAAAAAAAGAGCAAACAATAACAACAAAAATAACAGCACAATTCCCAGATCTCTCAGACTCAGAAAAATTGCCTCTTTGAGCAGGAAGGCTGTGATATTGGATCACGGAAGGATTTGCACCAGCTGCGTTAGCTTTTCAGGCATGCTATAGAGTTCTTTTCTGTTCTAAAGGCTCCCTCAGGACGGTGATGGTGCTCTCTGCCAGGGCACCCACAGCTTCTGGAGGAGCTGCAGGAGCTTCCTGTGCTCATAGCAGGGCCACCACTGCACGCTCAGTGCCTCTGCCTCCTCCGGGAGATGGACAGCCCGGTTTGCTTTGATCCCTTTCTCCAAGGGGTGATCTGGGACTGCGGGTTTTACTGACTCTCAGATGGGACATAAAAATGATATTTTATGAATGGAAGTTTCAGGATTGTGCCATCTTGCAGAGCAGTTGCTCGGCGGTTTTTTCCAAGCCCAGCATTTGGGGAACGCAAGTTTCTGCAGGCAGGGTTTTTTGCCGCATAGATATCTCCTGATGGTAGACACGCTTTCCCGTGTGTTTTTCTGCTCTGCTCCCGTTGAATTGACTCCCACTGCGGACGGATCGAGCAGCCCCTGGCCCCGCTCCGTCCCCTTCTTGCTGCTCACAGCGGCCGTGTGTCTCAGCGCGCCGGGAGTTAGGCCTGGTGCGCGCTTTGCTGCGGGACCGAAAGATTTGGGGGCAGCGCACAGCGAGCTGCCGGAGCGCGGAGAGCGCGCACGGCTGGGTTCTGCCGCTGCTCTCTCCCGATGTTGTGGCAGAGCCTTCTGGAGGACGGCGCAAACGCGGCTCCCGTTGGACCCACTTCCCCAGGCCTCGCCGGCGCCGGGATTGCATTGATCCCGCAGGACCTGTCGCCGTCGATTCTCCTCGATTCTCCCCACAGCTTTGTGCGCAGCGGGCGGGGCAGCGCTGCATCCGCTGTCGGGAGCTGAGGGTGTTCTGAACGCGGCGGTGTGAGAGCCCGCCGTGCTGTGGGCAGGAGAGGCATCGCTGAGAAACGCACCTTCCTATCAGGGAGCGGAAAATACCGGGCACGGAATGCTTGCGAGGAAGGCAGGCGTGCCAAAGACGGGCGGCTTTCTGGTCCAGGCTCGTGGAGAGCGTTGTGTGACAGCAGCCGGCACTCATGCTATGTGCTGTGCTGCGTGGTGTACAAGAATCTGACACAGCAGATGCTAAATATACATGCGTCTTTTTCAAAGCTGAAGTGCTTTCTGCATTGTCTAAAACTTTTCCCTTTGGAGAAGCTGCGGATGTGACTGCAAATGGGAGCAGGGAGAGCTGCGCAGATCTGAAGGAACTCATTCTCCCAGCACCCGTGTGTCGGTGTGAAGTGTGTCATCACAGCTGGGCTGATTGCTCCATATGGGAGCACTGCTTGAAAAGAGTCAAGTTCCATAAAATGGCTAGTCATTGCCTGTGAGAAGAGAGTTTAATTGAAATGATTGCAACGCACGCTGGTGCGCTGGTTTAGCTCGATGTTTATAATGCACAGTCACACTGTTTGTTCAAGGCAAGAGGAAAGGGCTTTGGGAGTCGCTCACATTTCTCAGCGAGAACTTGCAGCTGGTCTCTGGGAAGGCATTCCTTCAGCAAAGCTATTTAGTCACCGCTTTAAGCTTGGGCTGTGAAGACGAGTGTGCTTCACTGCAGTGTGATGCAGTTCCACCCACGCTGCTGACGGCAGAGGACTCCTCTGGCACTTCAGTTCCCAATTTGGGTGACTTTGGATTGGTTTTCCCAGTCTGGCACAGGGACACACGCTGCCTGACGTGCTCACACGGATGTGCACGGCTGTGCTCGCCCACCAGCTGGCATGCAGGGAGAGAAGGGTGAACTTTCCTGTCCCTTCTTGTCGCAAACTCATTGCTGCCCATATGTGTGCCTTCAGTTCCAGCTGGGTGCATTGGCACCAGGAGGCATTCCCTTGAGGAGAAAGGATGTACGGTGTCCTTTGGGCTGGGCTGGTCCTCACGCTGCTGCTGTGAGCTGGAGGGCTCTGCTGTGGGAAGCAGTAACCTGCAGGGCACTGGGAGCATGATGTGGTGAGGGATGGGGCACAGAGAACCACGAGGTCCAGGAGCCCCCTGCAGAGCTGCACCCGGCAGCTGTTCCTCTTTGCCTGTCTCCAAAGTGCTTTTACAGCTCAGCATTTTCACTTGGCTTGGGCTGTTCTCACAGGGTCTGCCCAGTGCTGGTGGAGAGGCTTATTGCCATCAGCCATTGTGCTAACACTGAGAAGAACAGCTTCTAGCTAGTGCAATTTGTAAATATTTACTCTTCTTTTTCAGAGAACACCAAACACAGAGATACCCAAAGCTGCAAAGACCCCCCCTCCATCTCACTACTGCTGTGTGTAGGGAGCTCTGTGCAATTTGTGCTGATGCTTCTCGCTGCCAACAGCTCACAAGGAACCTGTCTTCTCCTCTGGATGCCTTGGTGCCGATTCCTGCTTTTGGCTATATGTGCAAACAGGGAGCCCCCGTGGTCAGAGCACATTGTGGCAGAGCATGGTGTGCACTATTGACTGGCAGCAGGATGTCCTCGGTGCAGTTAAAATAAGAAATGCACTTGGAGATCAGTGGTGTGGTGCAACCCTTGTTCCTGTCCTTCCCACGCAGCCTGGTGAGGCGCAGAACTCCATGGAGTTCATGGCTCATTTCTGCAGCATGCTGGGAATCTGTCTGTATGTATGGGGAGTTGCCATTTTCCCTTTCTTATATAATGTATCATAAAACGAATGGTGGGAAGAGGGAAATGTCTGGGAAATGGTACATAGAACAATCCAGAGAGCCCGGGGGCAGAGGGGGCCCTTATTACCATGAGACACAGCTGATGGAGTCCCAGGGCCTGAGTTTCTCCTTTGATGATCCGTCTAAAAAACTTCAAAGATTTCCAGTTGCTAAAATTCTCCACATTTTTTAGCAGAAACTTAAGGCCATTTAGTCAGCAAACACTGTTTTGCAATTTAAAAGATAATTTAATTAGAATTTTAATGGCTTAATTACAAAGTGGCTGGGAAATAAAGGTCACGCAGGAGCAGCTCAGAGCTTTATAGCTGGTGTTAGAGATGTCCTGTATGTGGGATGTGGCCACGGGGGCAGCTGTGGTGCTGTGGGATGTGTGTGGGGCATTGAATGCACGCAGCACAGAGTTCATTACAACGGGAGGCCACCAAGTGTGGCTAATGGCAGGTGCTGTGCCTGTGCTCCCAGAGCTTTCTGTGCATCCCTGTGGTGCACTGAGGCTTTATCACTGCTCCCATTAAATGCCAGGGCTGGTAGCCACCCTGCTACGTGCTCACCTGGGAAGTGGCCCAGCTGGCTTTGTGCTCTCTGCAGAGTTTTCATGCTTTGCTAGCAGGTATATATTTAGATTTTACCCGGGGGCTTTTAATTTCCTCGCTGACTTGAGCAGCACTGACAGGTACACCAATATGTGCCCCTTTTTCCTCTGGAGGTTTTAACCTGGCATCAGCTCTGCTAGGAAAATATGAGAAGAGACCACAGGTCGCTGATGGGCTCCGGGGTGTCATTGCTCCACTCCTGGGCACGTAAAGCACACCGTGGAGAGAGGAGCCCGGAGCCGGCGGCTCTGCAGGGACATTTATTCAGCATCCCTCCGTGTCTGCTCTATTTCTTCAGCCGACAGCCTCTGCTGGTTCTGCAGCTTTCATGCTCGGCGCTGACGAGCCACACTTAGGGAGGTAAAAATGGGTTTGCAAAGGCTGTGATGACAGTTTTGGGATTCGGCGCACGCAGTACTCACGGCCCCACGTTACATAAATGCGGCTCTGCGGGCACCGTGGCCACCAGGGGGAACAGGGCTGAGGGATGGGGAAGGGGACAAAGAGCAGGGGACATCCCTCAGCCCGTCATGGAGCTGCGCAGCCGCGCAGTGCTGGAGGTGCCGTGTTCTACGTGTGAACACCCTGGGATTGGCAGTGCTGGAAATGTTAATGCAGGGATGTGGGGAAGGGAAATCGGGGGCTCTTTTGCCACCAGACTCATTGTCTCCCTCGGTGCTTTTGCAGCCTGCCTGAATGCTTGCTGCATTTTCTTACTTTACATAATTTTTCCATTTGTCTCCAGCAGCCCGGCTCTTCAAAGGCTCCCTTCTATTTCCAGCTCTCTTGCTGCTGCTATAAATGCTCTCCTCCATGTTTTCTGAATGCTCCTTCCTCCCTAAAGCCGCAGTGCTCCAGTTTATTACAGCACTCTCTCATGCTCAGCAGACGCTGCGCTGCCAGGTAGTGGCTATGTGAAGCTCCTCTGGGGACTCTGCAGTTGCCAAAGGACCAAAAAGGGAATGAATTGCAGGCAGCAGCTCTACCCATGCCATACAAACCCTCTGGGTGCCTTTGGGTGCCCACTGCCTGGGATGGGAGCAGGTGTCCGACGGTTTTGGTGGCTGCACAAAGATATGTAACCCCTGGTGCTCTGCTCCAGGCTCACAACCATTGGGTTTCTCTGCACCCTGAGCCCAATGAAGCAGAATGTGGCCCCATGGGTCGGGCTGGGGGTGACTTCCTTCTCAAAAGATATGGCCATGGAGCATTCCTGCGGTGAATGTTGTGCTCCAGTGTGGGTTCTTGAACCCACTTGGTTGCTGCTTTTGGCTGTAGCCTCTGAGCTGTGCTGCCATCCTGGCAGCTGCTGTGATGACAGAAATCCCTGCGGTTTGTGAACTTTTCCTGAAATGCTTTTAATGACAGCTTAATAACAACACTTAGCACTCTGTACAGAGCGTCTCAGCCCTGGTGCTTAAATGCTTTGCTGAGAAGGGTAAGGACCATTATCCCCCATACTCTCTGGGAGGGGGGAATAGCTGGATTTTATTTGTGAGAATAATTATAACGAGTGGAATTAATCTACTTTTTGTATGAATGGCATTGCTTTTAAGAATACAAAGGTCAGGAAAGCATCTCAGATAGAAAAGAGAGTGTGTGGTGGTATAGGTCCATCCAGCCACTTCTCAGGGAGCGCCTCAAGGTCCTGTTGTGCACAGAAATCAAACCTGACAAGCAGTGCATGGAGAGGCCAGAAACCAGAAGAGGTGAATGCAAGGCAGTGCGCTCACTGATGGTGTGCTGGGTGTTGGTGAGCAGGCACTGCTTTTGCCCTGATCCCACTGTTGCTTATCTTTCTGCTCGCTCCCAGCCTTGGCACACACAGCCTGCTGCTGCGCTATGCAGGAAGCAGAGGCACTGGGATAAGTGCTGGTTTCTTGGGCTCCAGGAGTCCATGATCTGAGTGAAGCCATAGAAGGGCACTGTAGGTTGGGTTTTCTTCTCTCATCTCTGGCCTGCTGGGCTCTCTTCTGTTCAGAGCACAGCTTCGCAGGGGCTTGGCTTCCTGCCCTATGATTTCTTGAAACCCAGGAAAATGGGGTTTGTTTGGGCTGGGACCTCTCGGTGTGACAGCAATACAAAAGCAGAGCTATAGTTCCTCAGTGCACTGCGAATGTGGGGGAAGAGCTGCAGAAGTGCTTTGTGCTGTCGCTGCCCTGCTGTGCACAGCCTGGTGCTGCTGGTCTGTTCATGGGGATGCCAGGTCATGGATTCACCTCAAATGAGCCAAAGTCGTGGGGAACCCCGCAGTGCCTCTGCACTCTGCTGTTCTGTGTTGAGGGGACTGCAGCAGAGGGACAGTGGGAGCATGGGGTGCAGAGCTCGGTGTGCTGAATGCTGCCTGTGTGCTGCAACCAGCTCCTGCTTCCTCCTAGCCCTGCAGGGAGGTGTAGTAGTTTGTCTCTGAGTCCTGGTGCTCACTGAGCACTCCTCACCCAGAAAGCTCTCCATCCCTGTGTGCTGGGAGGGCTCCCTCACCTCAAAGATGGCAGTGGGATGGAGAGAGGTTCTTCAATGGATCGATATGAGCTCTATTTTCTAAGCCTAATTATTAGTAAGCATGGACATCCTTGACGTCCAGAGAGGATTCCTGAGAATCTCTTGTATATTCCAATGTCTCTGCAGTTCTGAAATAATCGATGTATTGATGTTGCATTTCCTCCTATAAGAGCTGAAGCTCTTTGGCTTCATCCTTACCAGTAAGTGCAACTCCACCTACTGCTGGATCGTTGGAAATCTGCACAGGGGGATCTGCCATTGGGTTGGTGTGGTGCTGGGGAGCTGCTGGGGGCTCTCGGGAAGGTGCTGGGCTCCCTGCCTGCAGGAGGAGGAGCACTGGCACCCTGCGGGGATGGAAGGGATGCATCCTACATAGGGAGAGAAAAGGAAGCATCAGCACTTGCCCTCTTTTATTTTTTTATTGCCATTCTTTTGTCTTTGACAAATTTGTTGCTTTAACCGAACCAAATGTCAAAGGAAAAACTGTCCTACTGAGGAAGAAAAAGCTCAGTCTTCTGCAGTTTTAATTTCCTTTGGGACATTAGAAAAATTTGGTGAACAGAATAGAACAAAATCTCAGAACCTCCTGCAAAAGGCTGATGTTTGCAGCAGGCTATTGAAGAGAAGGGCTGGTGGCAGAGCAAAGCGGTGCTGCTCTGTGCAGCCCCCAGCTGGTTGGCACTAACTATGGCAACCTTGGGATATCACAGGGTGTGGAAAGCTGTTTGCAGACTGTGGGAATGCGGGACAAATGAGCAGGTCTGATCCATGTTTGCTTCTTGAGAAACTCTTCAGACAATGGCTTGGCCACGTGAAATTGGTGGTGTCTGTCCCTGTATTGGTAGTGCTCTGAAGTTTTCCTAAGGGATGATGCCATGCTGTTAAATTTGTAGGGTCCTTGAAATGCCGTTGTTGCTGTGTCTGCTGAGGAGTTTGTGGCAGTGGAAGGATGGCATGGAGCATCGCTGTCACTTGGCTTGGGATGTGGAGGGATGGCATGGGCAGGTGGCTCTACAGCCCTTGGGAACTGCTGGAGGTACAGTGAGAGCCAGGCAGATCTCTCAGCCCCATGGGTGCCTCTGGAGAGATGTTGGTGCAGCCCTGAGCATGGAGACTATGGGCAAAACGTGCACTCCTTTTCTTACCTCATGTGGCTGCCAAAAGTACCTGCACACAGTTGATGCTGCTCACGACATGCAAGGCTTTGAGAAGTGTTCAGTCAGCGTTTCTTACAGAAAGCTCTGTGTGCAGCTGCTTCTGGGTCTGATCTCAGCATTGTAGGTTGATTTGCTGGAAGAATTTGAAAAAAAAAAAAAAAACCTTTTTGATTCATCAACTTCTTACAGTGGGTTATAGCGTGCTTTATTATTAATAGGTTGGATCAGCACTTAGAAGGAGTTTTGGCAGTCAGGATTGAAAGCTAGCTAGATGAAAGGAAAATATTCCATGATGCAGGTACTGTGGATCCAGTTAAGACTAATGAGAAATCTGCTTTGTTCTAAATGATATTTTCAGAAAGATTGTTATGACAGCAATGGCTGCTGAGCAACCCTGAGCCATTTCTCTCCCCTCCCGTACGATGGTCTCTGCATAATGCAGGCACTGAAATGAGAGATCAGCAGTTTGTAATGGGTTCTCAAACTGAAATTAAGCGTCGATTTCCCAGCTCACAGCCAGTTGTTTGACACTCATTTAGCAGACAAATATTTCTGGGCCAGAGCAATTTTTATTTGGACTCTGAAGTCATGGATGCTGTGTTCTGTTGGCCTTCATTCTCTGCATCCCGAAGGAGGATGCACTGCATGCACGAGGGTTTGCTGCTCTCATTTGCCTTCTTGCACTGTGAGTGAAGCACGGACTGTCAGCACAGCGCTTCAGGTTACACTTTGCAGCCATTGCTCTTTCTAGGAACAGGCAACTTCCCAGCAAGAGCGAGCCTTCTGGGCACACTCATTATGTGTGGAGTGATGCATTTTGGCTTTTGCATTGGTTGAGTTCTGGGTAAGCATATGACAGCCATAAACTGACATCATCGGCACTGGAGATCTGCAATTAGTCTGAAATGCATTTTGCTGAGTAACAGCCTTTTGCTCTGAGTTGCAGCAGAGCTGCTTTGCCCACCCAGTGCAACCAGCCCCTTGCCCTCTTACTGTCAGCAATCTGCTCTGCCAACAACTGGCATCTGAGAGCTTCATTTTGCTTTTTCTCCTTGCGACAGCCTGGATTTTGGCTTCAGCTTCAGGTGACCTCTTTTCTCCCTTGGAAGGGAAATGCCTGGTGAAAGCAGCAGCCCTGCACTGGTTTCTTGTGTCCTGCCTTGGTTCGGTCCCCTCTCTTCTGTCTTTGTGCCTTTGTTTGTGCTCGAGTGCTCCTGGAAGAGGTGTCTTCACATAGAGGCTCCCACAGGTGGGAACTGAGTTTCTTGATGGGTTATTTTATGCATTGTTTTTGCCTGTACAAAACATTGTACATTGTGCTGTACAACAAAAGTACAGTGGGGGAGTCTCCATTTTCTAGTAAAACTCCCCAAGCGTTTCCCTAATACTTCTTTTTGCTCAGTGCTGCTGCTTGATGGCATTACTGCTGAGATCATGATTTACGCGTAAGCCACTTTGTGCATCAAACATCTCCCCTGAAGTTAACACTCTTCTGGAATTAGCAATATAACATTTAGTTAGAATTTCTGAATCGTTTCCCAAGGGAGAGAGCTGACTACCCCAGCTCCAGTGATTCTTGTCCATCAGGGCTCCTCAGGCATGGGGCTGGTCCATGGGGCTGGTGGCAGTGATTACAGCTGGGCATGGGAACAATGCCCCGGGGTGTGCAGATCCAGAGCAATAACTGGAGACGAGGCTGAAGCAAACCATGGAGCAGAGAGGAACGGCTCTGTTAGGAAACAAATGTATTGATCTGATGAATCATTTTGAGGCAAAAGGGGAAATTAAATGTGCTCAGAAAGCTGGCACACTCGTAAATGGGCTGCGGGTTTTTATCCATCTAACATTTCATGGGCTGCAGTAAAGTATGTCTTATGGTGAAATCCCATTAAGAAATTATACTCTGAGTAGGGAAACATGGATTTTGTTAACAGGGAACAGAGACTTGGTTCCTTTTCCTAGATCAGCTGTGGGGTGGTTTGAGGGCATTCTGCAGGGTGGTTTTGAGGTGCTCCATCAGGTGGTGTTGGGGTGCGGTGGGGTGGCTTTGAGATGCAGTTGGTGGGGTGGTTTTGGGGTGTTTTTGGGGTGGTTTTGGGGTGTTTTTGGGGTCCATGGGGCCCTGAGGTAATGGCTGCTGCCTCTGTCCGTGGTGCTGAGCCGCCGTTCCTGCGACCCTCGGGTCTCCACGTGCTCTGGCACCACCGCATCCTGCAGCGATGATCCTTGTTGGGTGCTGCCGTCGGGCATGAACAGAGCAGCCAGGTGCTGACAGCATCCCCAGAAAGATGGTAGGGTGCATGGCCCCATCTTTCGGTCCCACCTGCGCACTGGGGGACACATGGAGTTATCTCCTGCTCAGGGCTTCTTTGGCCACGATGAATTCCCTGCTCTGTTTGACTCCTTGACAAATCGATGCCAAGAGTGTTGAGTGGTGAGCAGTTTTGTGCTCACCTGAAGTGACAAGGCTGGGTGGTGTGAGGACGGGCTGTTTTGGCACAGCCAGGTGGGCAGGGATAGAGCACCAGGTGGTGGTGGCAGCTCAGAGTGAGGCAGCGATGAGTTCCCCTCTGCTTTTTTGCAGCGTTTGCATTCAGGAGGAGGCCTTGTTCTGCTGCTTTGTGTCCGTGAGCCAAGCGTGCTGAGTCTGTTCCCTGGCATTCAGTCCGCACGCTGCTCTTTACACTGAGCGATAAGATGAAATAGCTTCCTCCCCCTCATGTCGCTACAGAAAAACAGGGATGGGGAAAAAATAATCCCTCATCCCTTGCCCTGCCTGTGGTGATAAGCATAATGCAAGCATTTGTTTTTTAAAGGAGGCAGCCAAGACAATTGCATTATTTATTGAACAAAGCCGTTTTGGAGATTTCTGCACAGCGAAGGTTTTCTTAGTCATTTTGCACCAAATCCGTTGCAGCAGCAAGGCCAGAGAGTTTGCCTTGACTCCCCTCACTACCAAAATAAATGTGCAGGGCAGGATTGTTCCACTGAGCAGCCGCGAGTGGGGAGAAAGGAGAAGAAAGGAGATGGTATGTGCCGGCAGCTCTAAACTGAATGCAGTGAGGATTGCTATGTACGGGAGAGTTCAGGGGAGAAAGAGGAGGAAGTCACAGAGGCAGCCCAGGCTCGCAGGATGGCGAGAGCCAAGCTGAAGAATTCCCCTTCAGAGAGCAACTCACATGTGAAGACTGTCCCACCAGCAACGACAGAAGATGTCCGTGGGGTGAGCCCCTTGCTGCCAGCGCGGAGGATGGGCTCCCTGGGGAGCGATGTCGGACAGAGGTACTGCGGGGCTGCAGTGGTGCGTGGGCTTGGGAAGCAGAGGGGCACGCTTTATCTTTTCAATAAGAGGGAAAGGATTCACGCCACCAGGGGCTGGAGGGGTGGCGGGTGAAATCCTTCTGACAGCTGTGTGTGGAAAAGCCATGCCAGCTCTGAAGTTCCATTATGAAACAGATAGCTGGAGCAGAAGAAAACCATATCCTTTGAATTTTTTGTAAGTATTCCTTGGTTGTTTTTTTTTTTGTTTTTTTTTTTCAAATTTTTTAATTTTAAATTTTATTATTATTATTATTATTTTTTTTGTTTGCCAAAAGCATCTCTGAATGGCAGCCCTGAGACTGTAGGGCTGCTACATGATGCTGCTAACTTGTGCTGCGCCTTCTCTGTGCGGTACGACACCAAAGCTTATCTACACCACTAGCACCACAGAAAGCACTGTACATTAAGCACCATGTTTGCACTGATGCTTGATCCCCCTTCTGAGGGATGATTTATTTACAACAGCAAAAAAAAAAGAAGGCTGCCCTAGGAAATGCTGCATCCTCTTTCTGCAAGCACACAGCTGATGCACAGGAGAAAAATGTGCTGTTTTTGAGGAGGATGGAAACAGTTTCACACTGCACTATGCTTCTGAAGAAGCTAGACCTCCTCATTAAGAAGAGGAAGCATGTGTCAGGAGTTCAGCTCTGGTTCTGTTTATTTTCTTTCTGTCATCTCTTCAGCATTTCAGCCCATCCATGCTCTCTTTCTTCTCAGCAAAATCTGCCTCACCTGTGACTGTGTGCTGTGTATCTCCTAGGATGCGATTTGGTGCTGTTTCTAGCTCTGGTTTCCAGTGCAAATTAGCACAGTAGGAAAGCTGCTGCTCGTGGTGAATTTTACTTGGCTGACTCCAGGCTGGCAGGAACTCACCACCTTGGCATTGGGACCTTCATGCAGCTCCCTGGTGGGCCAGGGGAGTGCAGGCAGCGGGTGCAGCTGAGCAGTGCTGTGCCCATTGGGGAGGCAGGGAGGTGTGCGGAGGTGCTTCGGTCTCCAGGTCCGGGAGGCAGAGTCCCGGTGTGGCTGCAGAGCTCAGGTCTCCATGTGATGGATGATGGCACCATGGTTGGCCCTCCAGGAGGCGGACTCTTGGATCTTGTGAATCATTGCCTTCTGATTTCATGAGCTGGGGTTTACGGGTATGGAAGGCTGCATACGTATGGGAAGCTGCACATGGGCATTGGGCAGGTACCCTGCAACTCTATCCCTGAACCTTGTGAGGTATCATAGAATCATAGAATCACAAGGTTGGAAATGACCTATAAGATCATCTAGTCCAAGGAGGTGTCATCACGCTTTACTGAGCAATCTGCATCTCCTCTACTCCCTGGGCAGATTGGTTTGCTCTGGTTTTATGACTTGTTTTCAGAAGGGTTGACCCATTCTGGGTACTGTGCTGTTAGCAGAGTCCTGGGGAGAGATTGCTTCCTTCCTTTCATCTCTCAGGCACTGCTGGTGTTCCCTCAGCAAGCCCAGAGGTGCTGGGTCTGAGAAGAGGCTCATACCTGTGGCCAGGGGGCTCCTCCAAACCCATCCCAACCTGCTGGAGTGGAGCGTGCAAGAGGGGCTTGGTGGGCTCAGCCCAGGAGCAGGAGCTCCGTGCCTCTTGGCAGGGATTGTGTGGCACAAGGAGCGGTGCTGGAAGGCAGGGATGGATCCAGGGCTGAGGGGGCAATGTCCAAAAGCCACAGAGCTGCAGTTGTTAGTGGACCTGGGCCAGAAGGCTGAGAGCACGAAGCACAGCGGGTGCCTCCGGACTGCAGATAATACATGGTTGAACCCAGTTCCCTGGGCTTCATTGGAATTTCATGGGTTTTGCTGCAGTCTTGCTGTAAGGAGCTGGTGGCTTGGACGCTGCTGGCGGGAGGTGAAGTTCCTGGCAGCACTCTGCACTGCTCGCAGAGCCCCGCGAGCCGCCTGCAGAGCCTGAATCCTGCAAGTGCTGTGCTCCCCTCGGTGATGGAGTTGGCGATAACAACGGTTGGTGTGCTTGTACTTCATTGCCTATGCAAGAAAGAAAGGAAGGAAGATTGCTTTGAAATTATGGATAGTGTGTCAGAGATGCTCTGTCTCCTCCCGAGCCAGACAAGCAGCATTAGCATGTTAGCAGCAATGGTTGTTACTGGGACTTTGGGGTGAGATGCGAGGTGATGCTGGGAGCAGATGCTGTGTTACAGGATGTTCCCAGTGATGCAAATCAGTTCTCCAGGCGGCTGAAGCCAGTGAAGTTTATTCCCACCTACTTTATTTGCCTTTTACTCTGTCTGTTAGTCAACTGCAGCATCTCAGGGCTTTTAGTGGCTCTTGGTTTCAGCAGGAGAACAGCTCTGCTGTGGTTTGGAAGTGACCGAGCAGCCCTGCAGCTCTGCACAGCAGGAGGCTGCGTGATGCTCGCAGCTGCACTGCATCCTACTCTGAAGGGAGCATGATATGGGGAGCTTCACTCCTACAAGAGGGAGAGACGGTGCTGGGGGAAGACTTTGGGAGGAGAAGGTGTTGAGGTGGAACAAATCACAGAAAAGTCGATTTTTGAGCTGAGCTCTCCGTGGAGCACTGCAGCAATGCAGGCTGAGGGCTGTGTTTGGGAGAAAGCTGCTGGCAGTGTGGTCATGAAAATATCTGTGCTCGGATCTCACTTTGGGGGCTGTTGATCTCTCCGCAGCACCGGACGTGCGGACATTCTGTTGTGTTCTTATTTAAAAAAACAACATTTTTACAAGATAATTGTGTCCTGTTTATGCAGCTTTGCTAGGAAGCAGGGGAACTTCTGGCCGCTCTGTGTCCGGAGGCAAGCTGATATTCTTAAGGGATGGCAAACGTCCTGTAATGAATCTGTGTTTGAAGACCTGTTCAAAAACTTTGATGGGGGGAGGGGGAAGAGGGAGGGAGCAAGGCTGGCAGCACTGCCTGTCCTCCCCAGAGCCCAGCATCGCTCCCTACAAACTGGAAGGGCACGGCCAGCCCTGAGCAGTGTGAAGCAGCCCCGTGCTGTGGAGCTGTGGTCTGAGCCAGGGTGAGCTGCTCTCCCACTGCTTTGGGAATTGCAGGAACAGGAATGAGGGCTGCAGGTCTGGGAGTGCTGCCACATGAAACCTCGTGGTGCTGAGATGGTTTGATGGAGAACATTGGAGTTGTGGGCTGGTTTAAGGGACGCACGGAGGAGCCTCTTCCTCAGACAGTTGATGAGGTCGGGTCAGATTGACTGGGACTTGTCCTGCTAAGCTTTGGGAATCTCCCAGGATGGAGCTTTTCCAGCCTCTCCACATGCTTTTTGTAGTGCTTCATTACTCAGGGTGAATATTTCTTCTTCATATTCAGTCAGGCTTCCCCTTGCTGCATCTCATGACTGCTCCCTCTGTCCTTTTGGGAGGAGTGGGTTCCCTCTTGCCTTGCACTCAGTGGCTGAAGGCAGCAATCACTTTGTTCCCTCACTTCCCTGTCCTCAGACTCCATGGTCCCACCCCTCCTTGTCTAGCAGCTGGAGGTGGTTCTGGCACCAATACATGGGGCTTTGCTCCATCCATGGCACACTGAGGGCTGAAAGCTGCATGGCAATGGGTGAGAAATGGCAGCACGCTGGTGGGCCCCGGGTTTGTTGAATGGAGAGCACTTCAGAGAACACCAAAACCACCCAAACGTGTTTGAAAATGTAATTTCTGACTAATCAACGGCTGTTCCCCCAAGGGGCCACCAAGCATTAATAAGCTCATCCTGTTGGATGTGTGCTTACAGCCTGGTGCTCAGACCCACGGTCTGCTCTGAGCCCTGGTGTTGCTGGGGCTGTCGTGTTTGGGTTTCTCAGTGCTGGTCTCCATAGCAAGTCCTGGGTGCACGTTCTACCTGCAGCTGAACACTGAACTCACCGGGATGGGGGTCAGTGAGCCAAGAGCAATGTTTTTGCACATTTCCTTCATGCAGTGCAGAGCTGCGGTGCTGCAGGCTGTGCTGCTGCCAGCTGTAATGAAGATAGCCTGAAAAGGTTCCCAGCTCACTCCCCAGGGCTTTGCTTAGGAGTTAGGGAGGGATTGGACTTACTGAGGTGCAGTGGGGACTTTTGGCTGTGCTGTGGGTGAGGCACCCCATGTCACCATGTCCTCCAGTTCCCTCTTGCAGTATTTGCTTGGATTTTGGTCTCGTGCTGTTCTCCCTATCCTGCAGACCCCCCCACGCTCAGCAGGGAGCTGCCCCCTCCCACGCCATGTCCTACGTCGGTGCTGAGCTGTAGGTGCCAAGCATCAGGAGCCCACGCTCCAAACGTGCGCTTGTGTTTTAGCCCTGCTTATTTTTGGTCTTTCATCCTCATCAGAGCCCGGTGGTGTGCAGGGCTTCAGCATCGCTCCCTTGGAAGGGGCTGATATGTGAGCTGAGCATTCCTCAAGGTAAGGGCAGGCAGCACACGTGGCTCAGCGGGCTGCATTTGGGCCACCACACGGTTTCCAAACTGCAGCCCCTCCCTTGGGTCCCCATCCCTCGGCTCTGAGTGCACTGTGAGCTGTGGGGCTGCCCCATCCCATCCTGCACATGTTGTTGGCCAGACGCTGCCTGTGCTGCTTCCTTCTCCCTTCCTCTTTGTTGCTCTTTCCCCACCTCTTTGCTTTCCTTTTTTGTCTCCTCCCATCTGTCCTTCTCACATCAGGCTATTTTTATGGATGAGTTTCTCACTGTCAATATGGTAAGAACTGTGGTGTAGCTCTTGTCTTCGTGGATGTGTGCCTCTTTGGGGACCCTTCCCCAGCAGCTGCCCCTCCTGGTTGGCTCTGTCCCTCTACTGTGCCCCGTGCCCTCCCCATGAGCGCAGACCCATTGGGTCTGGGGGCTCCTTCAGCCCCAGGTGCCCCAACATGGCAGGCAGTGGCTGAGCACCCTGAAGTGCAGTGCTGGTGGGAGAGCATTTGTGCCCTAGTGGCTCCAGGGCCCCCCACTCAAGGCAGGGATCCTTTGCTTCAACTGACTGGGAATTGCACGGCCAGAAGTGAATTTGAATCCTCTTCATTGTTCAAAATACTTCCCAGAACATGACAGAACAGCAGAGAGTGGCAGTGGGCTGCCCTGGTTGGGGCAGGGTTGGAGTGCGCAGCCCAAGCTGGGTGCTGCAGAGGGGGCTGTGCAGTGCAGCGTGGGTGGGCAGGCATATACTCTTGTACATAAGCAAGCCTCATTAGTTGCCTTTTGTTCTAATAATAAACCTGCCATTGTGTCTTCTCCTTAGAAGAAAGTCCTACCCTTTGTCAGGGGCTGCATCTTGCAGATGTCAGAGCTGTCTGAAGCTGTGAAGTTTCTTTTCTTTGCTGTGCCTCTCCTTGCTCTGTGCCTTTGCTGCTTGCACTGCAGGATGCAACCAGCCTGGCTGCTCCCTTTGTCACATCCTGGGGTGGCTGCAGCCCCTCGCAGCCCTCACCCACAGGGCACATCCCTTCCTCCTGCCCAGCTCTGTGCCTGTGGAAGCGATGCTGTGGCTGTAAGTCTGTCCGCCCATCTTTCCCCCTGGAGGACATGTGCCCTTCCATAGTGAACAGAACCCACCAACTCTTAAAAACTTGTTGATGTCTGGAAAACAATCCTTTCCCAGTTGGGAATTGGAGTGGATTTTATTTTTCTTCACAAATTGCAGTGCTTCAACCGTGGCACCAGGCAGGCAGAGCTGGGAGCACTGGGGCTGCCCATCACCCAGGGCTCTCATTGTGGGGCCTTTCTGGGGCTGCAGCCCCACACCCCATGCTGAGACCACAGCTGCAGGGTGAGCAGAGTGCGAGGGACCGTGTGGTGCAGTGCCCCACGGCAGCTGGTGTGCAGGGCTGTGTCTGCAGGAACTCTGCTCACTCTGTCCTCTCACCACCGGCTACCAGCTGCTGTGCATTAGGAGAAAACCAAATCAATTGCTGTTTCTTGCCCATAATGTGTCAGTGAGGCACGGATGGATGCTGTGGAAAGCCGAGTGTGAGCAAGAGCCTTGGGCAGTGCCTGCTGCTGGGGTTAATCCCATTTTCTGCAGGGATTGGGGTTGGCTGGCACAGAGCTTGTTGGGCTGGGACTGCCCACCCCAAAGTGTCCTGTACAGGTTTTGCAGATTAAGAATCAGAAAGTTTGCAAGTTTTCATTTGGTTTGTGACCCAGCACCTCTCTCAGCTTTGCTCAGCCGCATTTTGGGAGATTTTGGGAAGACATGAGTGCAATGGGCATCACCACATGTTGGTGAGACCCTGGGGAACATGGTCTGGTGCCTGATGTGGTGGTTGGCAACCCTGCCTGCAGCAGCAGGTTGGAACTGGATGATCTTTGAGGTCCTCTCCAACCCAACCAGCTGTGATGCTAAGAAAGCTCCCTGCTGCTGGCGTGGCAACACAGCACATTGCTGAGCTGGCATTGCTCCATGTGCCATGGGGACATTGGGTGTCCCCACAGGCATTTCAGCACAGGAGATGTGTGTCACATAGGAAGTGACAGAGGAGCAGCAAACAGAATGGTATCACAGGGAGGCTGCTCTGATCTCTGGGTAGATGGGGGATGAGCTGGCTTTCTGTTGGACATGCATTTCAATTGAGATGGGAATTTATTGCTGTTACATAGTTTGAAATATACCAGAGTGCTTTACTGCATATTTCAGACTCCTCTGTGCTGGTGCTGGGACCAGGGAGCACCAGGAGATGCCAGCATGAAGGCAGGCAGTGCTGGGGTGGCCCGGGGCTGCCTCAGGGACTTCTTTGTGCATTCCACTGCCTTCATTTGTGTGCCACCCCCCATAACATTAACGCCCCACATACCCTCATTCTTCCTTCTGTTTATTTCATTTGCCTTTTTATGGTCGCTGGTTGTGAATGCAGAATGAGCTCTCCAAAGTGCACATGGTTCCTAGAAGTACCCCAAGCAGCACCTCGCTGAATGTAATTTCTCTGCAGAAAGTGTGAAACTGAATTCGAGACGGAGCAGTTTGTGAGACCCATCAAAGAAAACCCCCAAAAAGCATGGAGAAAAAATCCCCCCCCCCCCCCCCCAGACAGCATAAAGAAATGTGTTGGTGTGGAGCTGAGCCCTTAGGGCATCTCTGGGTGCCCGAGGAGGGGACGTCACCGTGGCAGTGTGCATTCCTAGGGCTCAGTGCCAGCCCTGCTGGTCCCCCCACAGCTGCCCGCGCTGTGCCGCACCGCCCTCACCTCCTGTGATGCTCTCACCCATAGGCCCCACGCCGAGGATTTCAGCATGGATTCCTCCTTCTCTCAGTAAGTGCCATGCATGTGTGCATGCGGTGCTGGGAGCGCGAGCAGCCCTGGGTGCCAAGAGCAGCGCCAGGGCAGCACAAGGGCACAGTGCTGCTCTTGGCATCAGGGCTGGCGGGCTGTGCCTGCAAACCAGAGAGGTTCCCAGCATGGGGAGCCATGTTCAGCTCCATGGGGATGGAGCCAGGTCCTTGCAGCAAATTGGTGATTGCCCATCATTGCTGAGCTCCGTGTGCGGGCTCTAATTAAACAATCCAGATTCATCAGCAGAAGCAATTATTGGAGCCGATTCCTGAGCGTCAATCTCCAATGTTGCAAAACAAAGAAGGCAAACTGAATGCAGCATGTCGTTCTGTTGCTTCTCCTTGTTCTGGTTTCTCACCTTTTTTTAATTATTGAGAGCAGTGGTGTGGCTGTGGGGTGGTGCAGACTGGTTGCAGCCGAAGGATGGGCGCCCCATGTGCTGCTGATGGGGCACAGGGGCAGCCCACACCATTCTTCTCACTCTGGCAGGTGCTCAGTTCTATGGGGGTGCCACAATGTGTGCACAGACCCACACCCCCCTTCCTCTCCCAGCATCACGCAGTGGTGTCTGTCTGTCCCCAGCCCTGTCTGGCAGCACCGTGGCCCATCCCCAGAACCCATCCTGGGGCAGTGCTGGCAGTGGGCTGCAGAGCTGTCTCCATTTGTTCCAAACCTCTCTGACTGTCTCACTTGCATCCCGCTTCCCACTGGGGGAGATGTAATGAGACATTTCCCAGGATGAGAATGCTGTTTCCTGGCCAACTGCAGCGGGAGTGCAGGGATTGGAGGTGCAGGGAGCTGCTGATGGTTTTTCCTCTCTTTCCAAAGCTACGCTTATTTGAAGATACATTCCTCATGGTAAAATATTTCGGTCGGTTTGAAATAGAACAAAAGCATCCGTGGCACGTGAGCTCCTGTGGGAGCAGCGGGCAGCAGCCAGCCTTGGGCAGGTGGTGCTGGGGCCGTGCCCGGGTGCTGCTTTGGGGCCATCTCAGCTTCCTGACAGCTGCCAGCCCAGGGCCAGAGCTGTGCCTGCCTGCGCCATGGGGACGAGGAGCTCGGGGTACGTCCCAGTCTGCAGAGGGTCAGTGGGGGGCATGGGCTGCTGGGGTGGGGGAATGGGTTGGGGCAGCTGCCGTGCTCTACTTTGTGTTGGGGCTGCAGGGCAGGGCTGAGCTCAGGTAGGTCTCTGCACTTTTTGGAACAAATTTTGTCTTTTCTGGGGGCAGAGCTCATCATCTTAGAACAAATTGCCTCTAATCTTAGGTTAATAGAGCACAATAAATAGCCGAGTAAAGCAAATGGAATTTCTCAGGCATTATGGCAGGAATTGCATTTCCAAGAAAAGGTTTGGAACTAAACCCATACCTCGATGTGTATCAGGGCAGCTGGGCTGCCACTGCCCCCCAGGGCACAGTCCTGGTGCTGAAAGCACAAATTGCCCAAGGGAGCCCTGCCTGGGGCTGAGGGCAGTGGGGCTCTGGGGCAGCAGGAATGCAGCCAGGGCTCATTGTGGGCATGCTGACTTGCAGTTTCAGTGAAATGCTTGACAAGGGTGTGCTGGAGATGCGCTGAACGCCTATCTCAGCTGGGAAGGGTCTGTTGTGTGTTCTGATGGCTGCTGGTGATAAATGAGCATTCCCATGCCGTGGGATGTGGCTGACACTCTGCACAGAAGTGCTGCTTCTGCTCCTGCCCTGTCCCTCCACAGGGACAAGCAGCTGCTTCCCCCACAAGCCCTATTCCGCTTGATTTCCACGTGTTTCTTCTCCCTGTTGATGTTCTAACTGCTAACTGGTCTACTTGTCCCCAGAGGAGAGCTCTGTCACCAGCATTCCCTTTTATCCATCAGTGTTTTTTCTATTGCCCTGAGATGGTGCCATGCAGATGAACTCATGCTGCTGCTGTCCCCGGCACCAGGGGGATGAGGAGGGGCTCCTGGGTTCCCAGCCCAGGCTTGGCTCTGCCTGCAGCCACCCTGGGGCAGGAGGGATGCACTTGCTAACTAAAACCTTTATATCCCATATAAAATGTTATCCCAGCTATCGTGCCTGAGGCAGTCGTTTCCTCTCTGTGCATTTTCCTTTGGTACAGGAGAGTACTTTGCAAAGTGAAAACCCAGCTTTGCAACCTGACAAGCAGCTCCCAAAGGGTTCCACGCTGGCTGCCAAACAGCAGGACTACGGGGTTGGGGGTTGGGGGTTCCCCTGAGCTCCCCCTGAGCTTTGTTTATGGTTCCTCTGTGTGAGTGCAGCAGCTGCTGCCCCATCAATCACAGCTCAGTGTGTCTGGGTGCAGGCAGCGCCACGTGGCTGCGGGGGGAAAAGCCTGTAGGGGGGATGTGGTGTGTGATGGGTCACCGTGCACCTGGTGCTGGCTGAGGAGGAGGTCTTGATGATTGTCAGCAGTAAGAGAGCAGCATTGAAAGGACGTACCGACCACAGCAGAACAGGGGAAAGGGCCGAATCCTTGCACTTGACTCCACTATTAGCTGCAGCAGCCAGAGCAGATGAGATGTCTTGATGGGAGCATAAATCAGTGAGCGATCCCTGCTGGGCTGCAGGCAGCAGTGTGGGTTTGTAGCCCTGCTCCCGTGAACGGGGGGGGGGGCTGATTCCAGCTTTGGATGTGTGAGATGATGGGGACACATCCCGCTTGGGTCTGGGGTGAGCGGGATGGTGGTGCTTGGCTCAGGGGTGAGGCTCAGGTCTGGCAGCTCCCAGCTGTTTCCGGAATGGCCAATGAGGTATCTTAGCAACGTGGGGAATTTTCCTCTTTTTAGATCCCATCTGGTTTTTAGCAGCTTGGCTGCTCAGCATCACTGTGGTGTGGGCCGGGCTGGGCCGTGGGGCACTGCTGGCTCCTGCCAACGTCCTGCACTCACCGTCCCCATGGACGCTTTCCCCGCAGGGTGCAGGTGGAGTTCTACGTCAATGAGAACACCTTCAAGGAGCGCCTGAAGCTCTTCTTCATCAAAAACCAGCGATCGAGTGAGTGCTCTCTGCCCGCGCAGTGCTGGGGGTATGGAGCCATTGCCATCTGCTGGCAGTTGTCCCCAGCTGTCCCCAGGATGTGCCATCCCTGTGCCCTGTCCCCGTGCAGAGCTCTCAGCCCGCTTTGCCTTTGACTCTGCAGATCAGCCGCCCATTGCCCAGCATTGCTGGGAGCTATTTTCTCATTAGCTGCCTGGGGGGAGCCCACTCGTTAATTCAGAAGTGTGTGTTCCCTTCCCTCCCTGCATCCCGTTGCCTTGTTCAGCGGAGCGGGGCACAGCGGGGTGCCCTCAGGGAAGTTTTTAATGGAAATGTGATTAATTCCTCGCTTGTAATCTGAGTAATAATGCAATGCTGGGGAGGAGGCAGCCCCCCTGCTCAGCCTCCACTGCTGGCTGCCAAGGTAGAGCTTTACTGGTGCTGCTCAGGATGGGGGGGCATGGAGCCCATGGGTGCTCTGGAGATGGCTGTGCAGAGAGTGCCCCATGCAGCTGTCCCTTCTCCTCTGTACCCATGGGGCCATGCCCATGCTGTGCCACCTCCACTGCAGGTCTGAGGATCCGACTCTTCAACTTCTCCCTGAAGCTGCTCACCTGCCTGCTTTACATTGTGCGCGTGCTGCTTGACAACCCGGAGGAGGGCATAGGATGGTGAGTGCCACCCCGCCACGGTGCCACTGCATCCCCCAGAGCCCGGGCAGTGTGAGGCAATCACAGTGGGTACTCAGACACCTTCACAGCACAGTGGGTGGTTTTTGTCACTCCAGCTTCTCCTGCCCTACACCAACAGGTGGTTTAGCAATAACCGTCACTGCTTGTGGACCTTGTGCAATGGGCAATGGCAGTGGAAAAATTCGGGGCTGTGGTCATCTTTAAATGTGACCTCGATTTTGTGAGAGAGGCGACAGGGACATCTGAAGGAGTGCCATCCTAAGGGCTGTGGGTGAGCTCCCAAGGGCTGCAGGGCCACATCCCACCTGGGCTGCATGGCCAGGTGTGAACCCTGACTTCAGCTCAGCACCCACTAAATGCTGTCCCAGCGTCCTTGAAGACACTTCTGCTAAATCCTATTGAAGTGTTTGGGAGGCAAATGCATTTTTCCATTAGATCCCCAGGGTGACAGACAATCACACGCAGCAGCTTCGCTCTGGGTTTTGGTATAAACCTATTTTTGTTGTGTCCTTGCTTTGTTTGTGTCACGCACAGATATTTATTTTTTTCAGAGTTAGGACACTGTGAGAATTAGCAGCTGAATTTTCTCTTTGTAAAGGTTCCAGACATGTTGCCCCCAAAGTGTTTCCCAACCAGCTGAGTGTGAGCTGCTGGTAGGAGGTTAAGGTCCTCCAGAAAGCACAGGGATGAGGGGACCAGCGAGTCCAAACCCATGGGACATTGTGCTAGGGCCTCTCCTAATGCCAGGACAGATGGGAGATAGTGTCCCATGAGCTGGAGAGCCAAACCCACACCCCCCATCCATCCCTCTGTCCCTCTGCTGTCCTGCTGACTGCTCTCCCCTGGTTTCTGTGTCTTTTGCCCAGCTGGGAATGCGAGAAGCAGAACTACACCCTCTTCAATCAGTCCACCAAGATCAACTGGTGAGCGGTGGGAGGCTCTTAGTGTGGGGCCCAGCTCTGCCCTGGGTGGGGTGATGGGCACAGAGCACTCAGTGGTGAACTGGAGCTGCTGGGTGGGATGGAAGCTGGGCTGGTATCCTGCAGGTGTTTATGGAGATGTGCATCCACTTGCCCCACTTGTGCATGGTTTGAGAATTACAGTCGTCCTATCACTGCCCCTTGAGGTGTGGGATGAGCCAAAAAGAGACCTTCCCAGCCCCAGCCTTTGTTTTGTGAGGCTCCCATCCACCTCTGTGAGCACTGGGGATGGTTGGAGCCTGTTTCAGGCTTTGCATGGGGCAATTCCAGAAGCAACTCTGGCATGGAGGAGACATCAGAGGTGGACTCAGGCTGGTGGTCAGCAGAAGGAGAGGAACTGCTGTTGTTTGGATCCTCATGGGATGTTCTTTGCAGGTCACACATCTTCTGGGTGGACAGAAAGCTGCCACTGTGGGCTGTCCAGGTGAGCAGTGGGCTGTGTGAGGCTGGGCAGCAGCTCCTGGGGCAATCACACGCCTGCCTTAAGCAGGTGCAGGGAATCTAATTGAGGTTTTAGTGCACAAAAGCCACAGGTGCTGGTGCAGAGTCCTGAGCAGCTCTCCTCATCTGTGCCCACAGGTCAGCATTGCCCTGATCAGCTTTCTGGAGACCATGCTGCTCATCTATCTCAGCTACAAGGTGCGCTCCCCTGCCCCGTGCCCCAGGGGCAAACAGAGGTCTGTGCCCATTGCTACCCTCAGTCCTTGCGCCGGGTATTGCTGTCCCCAATTTCACCACCCCCCACTGATTGAGGTGCTTGGGAAGGAATAACTTGGGAAGTTTTGTTGCCAGCACCACATCTCAACCCATCAGAAAAGCATAGCATCTCTCTGGCTGCGCTGCATCTTTCCCTGTGTAGTAGGGCTGGGGCACTGGGAGCATGTAATTGGCCTTTGGCACACTTTCAAGCATTTTAATTAATTATTCTTACTTTTAATTTTTCAGGGGAACATCTGGGAGCAGATTTTCCGCATTTCTTTCATCCTTGAGATGATCAACACAGTGCCCTTCATTATCACAGTGCGTGTTCCCCAACCTCATGTTAAAGCAGCTTTAAGTTTAATACTGTGCTACAGTTTTGGTGGGGAAATAAGGAAAGCCACCTGATATCTGGCTAAGTGGTACTTAAAGCTGATTTTGTTTTTGGTAAAGAACCCTGATTTTTCTGAGTCCTTTACCCGTCAACTTCCTTTTGTAGATATTTTGGCCTCCCCTGCGGAATTTGTTCATTCCTGTCTTTCTGAACTGCTGGCTTGCCAAGTACGCCTTGGAGAACATGATAGTAAGTGATGCATCCCTATGGGCATTCCATCTCCTCTGCTCGAGCAACAAATTGTGCCTGAGCCCTGGCAGAGAGCGCCGTCCCACCCCCAGGGAGCAGATTGCCAGCAGCATGTCAGGCACTGGAATGGAGCCTGAAGGGCTGAAGCTCGACTGCGCTGTGGTTGGACACAGCCTCCCTCAACCACACCTTTGTCCTCCCTCAGAATGACCTGCACCGTGCCATCCAGAGGACACAGTCTGCCATGTTCAACCAGGTGCTCATCCTCATCTGCACCCTCCTGTGTCTCGTCTTCACTGGGTGAGTGCTGCACCTCGTGCCACCCAACTGCCCTTCTGCCACTGTGCATCCTAACAGCTGGTTTTAGAGGTCGTGGGGCCCTATTAATTAACAACGCCCTTCGCCCTGTGCTTTGAAACCAGCACCTTCCGTACTGCAGCCCTGCTCCTGGCTTTGCACTGAGCTCTGAATCAGTTTTCCTCATTGGTCTGAATTTGGAGCAAATAATACCAATTAAATTGCTGAGAGGACAGGAAATTAAGCTTTTAGGCTCACAAGCCTTTGATAATAAAGGCAGTCTTCTCAGATGAGTGGTGAATGCAATTTCTGGGCTCTGAAGGGCTCCTCACCCCAATGCCTCCTGCTCGCTGCAGCTATAGATGCATTTCTTTGACGCTCGTGCTTGGCACAGTGGCTTTGGAGCCATGACAGCTCATGGCCCCCTGCTTCTCCCTGCAGTACCTGCGGCATCCAGCATTTGGAGAGAGCGGGAGAGAAGCTCTCCCTCTTCAAATCCTTCTACTTTTGCATCGTCACCTTTTCCACTGTGGGCTATGGGGATGTGACACCCAAGATCTGGCCTTCCCAGCTCCTTGTTGTCATCATGATCTGTGTTGCACTGGTTGTGCTGCCGCTGCAGGTGAGAGCGTGGCCATGGAAGGGTGCAGAGCCTGCACTGGGCACGGTGTTGTCCCCGTGTCCCTGGCACTGTCAGCCACCCAGTGGGGGCACTGAGGGCATTCCCTGGTGCTGGGACACCAACTCTGCCCTCTGCTTGCAGTTTGAGGAACTCGTCTACTTGTGGATGGAGAGGCAGAAGTCAGGGGGCAACTACAGCCGGCACCGCGCCCAGACAGAGAAGCACGTCGTGCTGTGTGTCAGCTCACTCAAGATTGACCTCCTCATGGACTTCCTCAATGAGTTCTATGCCCACCCAAGACTGCAGGTGAGGGCTGGGTGCACGCCCATATGTGCTCCTTCTACACTTGACCCTCAACACTTGTCCTTCAATGCTTGTCTTTGCTGGGCATGGCGGGGTCACATCACCTGTTTGATCCACCCCATTTTTATGTCCAGGACGTGGCAAGAACCTCGATGGATTTCTCTAGCCGTAAGGATGCCCACGGGGCTGCCTGCCTGCCGAGTGACACGAGCCTCTCTCTTCCAGGACTACTACGTGGTGATCCTCTGCCCCACGGAGATGGACATCCAGGTGCGGCGGGTGCTGCAGATCCCTCTGTGGTCACAGCGGGTGATCTACCTGCAGGGCTCTGCGCTGAAGGACCAGGACCTCATGAGAGCCAAGTGAGCATTGGGGTGGGGGCGGCAGGTGGCCATGGGAAGGGTCTTCCTGCAGCCACCCCACTGTGCTGCTGAATGGGTGATGATGGCCGTCCTGTCCCCTCTATGGGCTGAGTGCTGCATGGACTCTGCTCTCTGCTTCCAGGATGGACAACGGGGAAGCCTGCTTCATTCTCAGCAGCCGGAATGAGGTGGACCGCACGGCAGCGGTGAGCAGCTCGTCCCAGGCATGGAAGCGTTGGAGGAAATGAGCTCTCAGAAGATAGCGCATGCTTTCCTCTTTCATTAGGACCACCAAACCATCCTGAGAGCCTGGGCCGTGAAAGATTTTGCCCCAAACTGCCCTCTCTATGTGCAGATCCTAAAGCCGGAGAACAAGTTTCATGTCAAGTTTGCTGGTGAGTCCCCAGGGCTGGCCCCCTCCACAAGGCCTGGTGCTCCCTGCAAGGCTCCTGCATCCTCAGGCCCAGCGAGGGGTGCTTTTGGCTCTGTGATGATTGAATGAGTCTCTGTCTCATCTCTAGGGCCAGTACTGCTGGTGATCTGTGTTGAGTGCTGCTTGGGTTGGCCACCCCAAAAACCCCTGGCAACGTGAGCAGAGGCGTGAGGCATCCCAGCAGCAGCTTTGTTTCCTTGCAGATCACGTCGTCTGTGAGGAGGAGTGCAAGTACGCCATGCTGGCGCTCAACTGCGTCTGCCCCGCCACCTCCACGCTCATCACGCTGCTGGTGCACACCTCCCGTGGGCAGTGAGTGCTGGGGGCACAGCCATTCCCCTGGGGATCCTTCCCATGGAACGCCCATCCCCAATTACAGCCCTGGGTTCTCTGGGTTGAGTGGTGCTGGGGCACTGCAGCATCCCTGGGTTGGTTTGCTGGAGGGCAGCAGTACAGCTCCTCATTTGTATCAGACAGATCCTGCTGGCAGGAAGCAGAATGCACAGACTGTGCAGAGCCAGAGCCTGCGGGGTGTTCTGTGAGTTTACATAGAGCTCAGCTGGAAGCAGCTCCGTGTGGTGCTGACATGGGCCCTTTGCACCTTGGTGGAGCCAGAAATCACTGAATTTTGGGTGACATGACATCAGAGGGTTACAAAACTCCATCCCAGAGTGTGTCTCACCGCACGCTTTCAGCTGTTTGCCAACACTGGCTCTCAACGCTGTCTCTGCAGCTCCACCAGGAGCCCTCATTAAATACAAACGCAATTAGAACCAGAAATCAGAAGGAGCTCAGCCCACACCTGCTGAACCGACAGCTCTTCTCGCAGCACCCTGAGGGTTCCTTGAGGCCCTGCTGGCTGCAGGTCCATCCCTCCACACTGCTGTCATTTCAGAGAGGGCCAGGAGTCCCCGGAGCAGTGGCAGAGGATGTACGGGCGCTGCTCGGGCAATGAAGTCTACCACATCCGCATGGGTGACAGCAAGTTCTTCATGGAGTACGAGGGGAAAAGCTTCACCTACGCCGCCTTCCACGCGCACAAGAAGTGAGGGCAGGGGTGCGGGGCTGGGGCCAGCGCTTGGAGTGCCTCATGCTGGGAGGAGGCTTTGCTCCAATGCCTGCATGGTGGTCCCATCACAGGTACGGTGTCTGCCTGATCGGCATCCGCAGGGAGGAGAACAAGAGCATCCTGCTGAACCCCGGCCCACGGCACATCATGGCCGCGTCTGACACCTGCTTCTACATCAACATCACCAAGGAGGAGAACTCTGCCTTTATCTTCAAGCAGGAGGAGAAGCAGAAGAAGAAGGGCTTTGCAGGCAGGGGCACCTATGATGGCCCTTCCCGCCTGCCCGTGCACAGCATCATCGCCAGCATGGGTGAGTCTGGGGGGCTCCTGCGCATATCGCTCCCACATCCCTGCTCCTGGCATCCTAGCTGCTCTCAGCAAGCCCTGAAACCATCATTAGAGCTTGTGATGTCCGTTATCATTTATGATATTTGTCTGCAGAAATCCCTCAAGCCCTGCCTGGAAGGATAAATGCTGTTGGCCGCATCTTAAATCATTTTTATGATTCCCAACCTGACGGGTGGCGTGATTTGCTCTGCAGCGAGCGGTGCATTTTCTCAAATGAAAAATGCCATGAGTCATTACTTCCAGCTTGCATCTGGGGAGACCAAGTTCTGGGGTTGTCTGGAGAGGCTGCGCTGCGATGGCAGATTGTATTTTAGGCAAATAATTTATGCATATATACTCATGCACAGCTCTTTGCATGATTATCCCACAGCAAGCCACAGAGCACTTTGCTGAGTAGAGCTCATCAAGGTTCTTGTTACGTGGCTTGCTCACAGAGGGACTTTTTGCAAAAAGGGGAACAAGAAGTGAAATGGTGTGAGGAGGTTCAGCAGGTGCAGATCCATGGCTGCAGGAATGTGCCCAGCTCCTGTGCTGTGCTCACTGGGAAACTGATGGCTTTCATAGCCAAAGATAATGGGTGAAGATTGAGATGAAAGCTTCAGGTTGGGTTTCCAACTGAGAGCAAAGACTCGATGGCCTCGGTCAACACTCTGTAAATACGTTTGGATTTTAGAAGGGGCTGGTGGTGGATGGGGTCCCAGCGGGGCTCAGTGGTGCCATGCTCTGCTGGCCCTGCTCCCTTCCCCTCCTTATAGAGCGCTGTGCTTCCCCCCACTGCGTCCAGGTACAGTGGCCATGGACCTGCAGAACACTGAGTGCCGCCCCACCAACAGCAGCAAGCTGGCGCTGCCGGCAGAGAACGGCTCAGGCAACCGCCGGCCCAGCATCGCACCCGTGCTCGAGCTGGCTGACACCTCATCCCTGCTGCCCTGCGACCTGCTCAGCGACCAGTCGGAGGATGAGATGACACAGTCAGACGAGGAGGGCTCAGCGGTGGTGGAGTGAGTCGCACACGTTCGGTCAGGGCAGAGGCACAGCTCCTTGCAGGTGATGGGGCCGTTGCAGATGGCTTTCTCCACGTCATTACAGCGCTGGGATTTCCCTCTGCTGCAGGTACGTGAAGGGTTACCCACCCAATTCCCCATACATCGGCAGCTCACCAACCCTATGCCACCTCCTGCCTGAGAAAGCCCCGTTCTGCTGCCTGCGGCTGGACAAGGTGAGCAGTGTGCTGCCCAGGGCTGTGCCGGGAGAAGCTGGGCACTGCCACGGGTCCCAGCTGCCTCCCTCCCACAGGGCTGCAAGCACAACAGCTTTGAAGACGCCAAGGCCTATGGCTTTAAGAACAAGTTGATCATCGTGTCGGCAGAGACCGCTGGCAATGGGCTGTATAACTTCATCGTCCCGCTGCGTGCCTACTATCGGTCTCGCAAAGAGTTGAACCCAATTGTGTTGCTTCTGGACAACAAGCAAGTACTTCTCTGCAGTGCTTTCTCTTGCACCGAGCCCTTCCCTGTGTTACCATGGGCACTGCACATGGCATGGGGCAGGAGCATGACAGTCTTGGGCTGTGCATCACCTTGTTTGTTGGGTTTCTGAACCCTGTTCCTTTCTGTTGCTCTTCTTGCAGACCAGAGCACCACTTTCTGGAAGCCATCTGTTGTTTCCCCATGGTTTATTACATGGAAGGCACCATTGACAAGTAGGTGTTCCGGTCTGTGGCTGTTGTTAATTATAGGATGGTCTTAGACATGTTGCATTCACCCCAATCCGCAACCCCATACCTTCCCATTCCATGGGGAGACAAGGGCTGGCCATGGCAGCCCCCACTGTCGGCTTCTCACCTTGTTGAGTCCATGTGGGAGATGGGTGTTGGCGCTGGGCTGGTGGCCAGGAGCAGCTGGGCTGGCTGCAGCGCTGTGCATCGCAGCGTGCTGCTTCCCCATGTCGTTTCCAAGGGCTGACCCCTGCGCTCTTCTCTTTGGGAACTGCCCAGCCTGGACAGCCTGCTGCAGTGCGGCATCATCTACGCTGACAACCTGGTGGTTGTGGACAAGGAGAGCACCATGAGTGCTGAGGAGGATTACATGGCGGATGCAAAGACGATTGTCAACGTCCAGACCATGTTCAGGTGAAGAGGGCCGGCAGTCCTATCCCATCATCTTCTCACTCATCCTGCCCCATCTATCCCATTCCCTCCCATCCTATTCCATCCCATCCCTCCTTTGGGTTCTGCCTCAGCAGGAAGTGAGCCCAAGAGCCCATAGGTGCTGTGAGCTGCCAGGATGACACCCAGGTTCCGCTAATTCTGATCTTGGATGGGCGCAGGGGAATCTTTTGTGTTCCTCAAGCTTTAAATGCAGGGATTCCTCCCTTCCAAGCTGGCTGATGAACAACATGTCTCTTCCCACTGCAGGCTCTTTCCCAGCCTCAGCATCATCACAGAGCTGACCCATCCCTCCAACATGAGGTTCATGCAGTTTAGAGCAAAGGACAGCTACTCCTTAGCCCTTTCCAAGCTAGAGAAAGTAAGTGAAAGCTTTGCTTTCTGGGAATTCGGTGCTGGGAGTCACTAATCCTGAGTTTGTTGCGTTCCTGTGCTCCTCCACCCGCTGCACTGTGCATCCATCCAACATAACCTGCAGCAAACAAATGTGTGGGTGGGTGATTTTGGGGCCGTCTGCCTCTTCCTACGTGTTTATGTGTTTCTTGGCGGCTGGAGGTTGTGCTGCTTTGCCTGCTGCTATGTTGGGAGCGGGGCAGTGACTGAACGGGTGCAGGGATGCTCCAAGGAGGAGGCCGCTGGGCACAGCACTGTGCCTGCAGCAGTGTCACTGTGCTGAGATCTCCTGAAAAGAGCAAACATCCCCAAGGCAGCGAGGCACATGGATGCACCACATCCAGCCCGTAGCAAAATAAAGCCATGATGCCTCACACGTTTCCATGGAGAAAAAAATACTTCTTTCACCACAAAGCCCTCTTTCCCTGCCTCCCTCCTGGCACGCCCAGCAGAGATGCTCGGCTGCTGTCCTCCCGCTCAGGTGAGCTTTCAAGGCCGCGTGGATTGTCTTTCCTCTTCCAGAAAGAGCGTGAGAATGGCTCCAACCTGGCCTTCATGTTCCGCCTGCCCTTCGCTGCGGGGAGGGTCTTCAGCATCAGCATGCTGGACACGCTGCTCTACCAGGTGGGGGGGGCTCTGGGGGCACGGCTGCCTGCTGGCACATACTGGGGTTGACATTTCCTCCCCTCCTGCAGTCATTTGTCAAGGACTACATGATCACCATCACCCGGCTGCTGCTGGGCCTTGACACTACACCAGGCTCTGGCTACCTCTGTGCGGTAGGTGCTGCTGCAGGGCATGTGCGTGGGGGCTGCGGGATGTGAGGCTCTCTGAGAGAGGCAAAATGGAGCAGAACGGGGCAGAACATTGCTCTCTGTATCATACATGGGCAACCTCAGCACTGCCAAGAGCACTAATGTTATAAAATCGCTGAGTCTTTTTGGTTGGAAAAGACCCTTAAGGTCATCAAGTCCAACTCTTGGCCAACGCTGCCACGTCCACCACTCAGCCGTATCCCTCAGCGCTACACCCACATGTCCTGCTCCTGGTCTGTTTGTGGCGCTCTGGGGTTGGCATCGGTGCATTTGGGCACTGTTCTGGTTCTGAAGGCAGTTGCTGTTCATCCCCAGATGAAGATCACAGAGGATGACCTGTGGATCCGCACCTACGGGCGCCTCTTCCAGAAGCTCTGCTCCTCCAGTGCTGAGATCCCCATCGGCATTTACCGGACGGAGTCGCACATGTTCGCCACCTCCGAGGCAAGGGGCAGCACGTGTGGGAAGGGCAGCAGCATTCCTGTCCCAACCCACACCCGGGGGGCTCCTGTCTGTGTGTGAGCACAGTGCAAATGCTCAGCCCTCAATGAGCAGCGCTGGCAGGCGATGCAGCACTGAGCGGTTGTTGAATTACCAGGGGATGCTGCACAGCAAGGATGCTCATTTCCTGGCTGACACTTTTTCCCCTTTTTCTTCCCCCAAATGCAGCCCCATGACATCAGAGCACAGGTGAGTAATGCTTGCACCCAGACCTGGGATTATCGGTTCTGCTGTCGGCCCCTGCAGTGCACGTGTGGGCGGTGTCAGGGATGGTTTTCCTCGGGCAAGATGTCCCCCACAGCACCAGCAAACAGCCAGAAGGTGTAATTACTGGGAGAGGGAGCAGGATCCGGGCTCCGCTGTGAATATCTTTGGTTTTCAGCTTTGTGGAGGCAGCTGCAGGGTGCTGAAAGCTGACATTTAGCTCAGTGCAATCCCCATTCATCCTTAGAGGTGCTTTATCCCCTTTATTAATAAATCAGTGCTTACCAGCGGAGCTCTCTGTAGCAGAGGTGCGGCAGCAGGTCTGCTGCGATGTGCCAGTGAGGAAGGTGAGGGCAGGAAGGAACGGCGCTGATGGAGATGCGGTCCCTGCTGCCCCCCATTGGCTGCTGGCATTCCGGAGCCCCCATCCCAGAGCTGCTGCCCAGGTGCTTTAGCAGCACGGGGACGCTGTGCTGGCAGTGCACGGCTAAGAGATGGGACCCCGTCCCAGAGCAACTCCCGTTAGGTGGCCCCGCGGTCCCCGTCACCGGCCGGGCTTCCAGTCACAGATCTCCATCAACGTGGAGGACTGCGAGGATACAAAGGATGTGAAGGAGCACTGGGGCATCAAGACGGGCCACCACAGGAACTCGTGCTCCAGTGACCAGTCTGAGCACCCGCTGCTGCGGCGCAAGAGCATGCAGTGGGCACGCCGGCTGAGCAGGAAGGGCAACAAGCACTCCAGCAAGACAGCCGAGTGGATCAGCCAGCAGCGGCTCAGCCTGTACCGCCGCTCCGAGCGGCAGGAGCTGTCCGAGCTCGTCAAGAACCGCATGAAGCACCTGGGCTTGCCAACCACCGGCTATGGTAAGTGATGTGCGGTCGTGCTTCCCTGCGGCGAGGCGGCCCCGTGGGCTCCGCAGGTAAATCCCCATTCCTTGCGCCCGAGCCCTGCAGGTGCTGCTGGACCCGTCTGTGGATGCTGCACAGCAGTGCTGTGCACATCGCTCCCGGGGTGGCTGCTGTGGGGTCTGTGCCTACAGGAGCTGTGCCTGTGATGTGTGGGGAGCCTTGAGCACGCAGGGCCACCTAATCATAGAGCAATAGAATGGTTGGGTTGGAAGAGACCTCTGAAATCATCCAGTTCCAACCTCCTGCCATGGGCAGGGTTGCCAACCGCTAAAGCAGGCTGCCCAAGGCCCCGGGTTGGCTCTGTTTTGGGTCAGCTCATCCAAATCCTGATGCTGTGCCCCACATTTCTGCAGGGCTGGTGCTGCAGCTCCGCGCTGTCACTGCGCTGTATCTCAGGAGCATCTGGCAGGGCTGGGCAGGCTTGGTGGTGTGCGATGGCCGCGTGTGTCACTGTGCTTCCTGCTGACCCACATCTTTCTGGTGGGGACCACAGCCCCGTGCTGATGCCGGAGTCTGTGTGCCCGCACCTGCCCCGTGGTTACGGTGAAGTCCTTCGCACATGGCTTTCCTGGTTCGTTTTGTCTTTCTGCCCTGTGAGCCATCCCGTGCTGCCTCCTGTCTACTCCATGCCAGACCCCTTCCATCACCGCAGCCGGGCCCTGAGCACCGAGCACCAAGCCCAGCTGGGGTTTTGCTGCCCGCAGCTGGGAGAGTGGGGGAAATACGGATCGATGCGGGGAAACAGAGGGCACACAGGAGTGCTGGGGGCACGTGGCAGCCGCTCCATGGAGGGGAAGATGGGGACAGCATTGCTGGTTCAGCTGCACACTTGGCACTGTGGCCTGCGGATGATGCAGCACTGAGATCTGGTTTAGGGAACCTGCTTTGGCAGCGGGGTTGGTCTCGATGATCTCTAGAGGTCCCTTCCAACCCCTACAATTCTGTGATTCTGTGAGACTGAGCTCTTTGTCCCTTCTCCCAAAAGTTTCCTTGGCTCTCTTTGCTCTGTATCACTCTGCTGATGACAGTCGGTGCCGCCATGCTGGTACAGCTGGTCTGCTCAGTGCAGCTCTGGGGCTCCGGCTGGGACGTGCGCGGGCACCGGGGCACGGCTGGCATCGGTGTGCTTGGTGGTTGGAAGGACACTGACTGCCTGCTCTCCTTGCCTTTATCTTTTGCTCCTTTATTGCCAAAGTGCAGCAGCTCGTCTCTAATATTTGCCAAATCATAGCTTGCTGACCTCTCTCTCTCTTTCTGTTTATGTCTGTGCCTTTCCCTGTATGTTCTGTAGAGGATGTAGCAAATTTAACAGCCAGTGATGTGATGAATCGGGTAAACCTGGGATATTTGCAAGGTAATGCTCACTCCCTGGGAGTCACGCGTGCCTCACGGCGTGCAGCGTACAACAAGATCATGCCAGCTGAGCCCAATCCACACCCTTGCCAGTTTTCACCTCAGATACTCAATCCTTTCACACTCCTTTGTTGGGTGGAGCTGGAAAACAAAAGGCACTGCACTGCAGCTGCAGGGCTCCCTGATGGCAGGAGAGAAAATGCAGGGACCCTTTGGAACCGATGCGAGGAAATCACATCCCTCAGCTGTTACTGATAGTGACCTCCTTGCATTGCTCTGTAGGTTGACTTTGGCCTGCAAAGCCTGGAGCAGTTCAAGGAGGGGGTTTCTGTCTGCTGCTGCTGAGCAAAGCAGTGCGGGAAGGCATCGTTTGCAGCTTTGTCCCCGGTTGGTTTGGGGTGCAGAACCCGCCTGTCCCTGCAGTCACCCCCAGACCCTGGGGAGAGGCTCAGGGTGAAGGGACTCAGCACCCAGTGCTCAGCGCGCAGCTTCATGCAGAGGGGCTCTGGAGAGCCCAGGGGCAGCTGTGGCCTTGCTGGGCTGTGGTTCAGGCTTTGCCAGCCCATGCTTAAGGTGAAAAGTTGGCATTTTCCTACAGACCGTGTCCAGCCTCAGAGCCCCAGCCCAGCTGTGGCTCATGGAAGCCCTACACAACATATTGCCAGCAACTGCCAGGGCTGCGCAGAGCTCAGGGATGGTGTTCCCCCCCCTTGGTTGTGTTCTGGCACAGCTGTGAGCCACCCCACCAGTGCCCTTCTGCAGTGTGAGCACCATGGTGTAGGTGCAGGAGCTCTGGATCCCCTCCTCCCAAAATTATATGGGGGTGCCAGTGGGGACAAGATGATGGCAATACACGTGGTGGGTTCAGCAGTGCTGCATGGGGGTCAGGAAAAGGTGCTTCCATGGTGAAGGAGAACCTGTGTGCCCCAGGAACCCCCCCTCCATTACGGCACATCCCATGCATCCCTGGCTCTGTGTGCACCCCAGCACTGCCACCCCCATCCCCGCTGCACTGTAGGGCTGAGCACTGGGACGGCTGAGAGCTGTCAGCCCTGTGGTCTGGGGAGCAAGCAGGGGGTGAGCAGCAAAAAGCCGATGGGCAGGAAAGAGGAGGGGTCTGCGTGTAGACCTGCCCTGTGTTCCCCATCTTCTCATTGCACGGGGGGGGCCATGCACTGTTGGCGTCCCAGTGCACAACCCTGCAGCAAGCCCATGTCTGTCTGTCCCCTGCTGTCTGTCCCCTGTCCTGTCCATCACATGCCCTCGCTGTGCTCCCGCTGCTGCTTGTTCCCAGCACCTGCTTCCCCCCATGATCTTGTTTGGCAGCGAAGGGCCCCGAGTGTCCCAGTGCTCCGTTGGGCATCACCGCAGCTCCACCATTCAGAGCCATTCCTGAGTGGTGCTGGGGGCTCTGGGATGCCGCAGTGATGTCCTGCAGGCAGAAGGGCATGGTGCCTCAGCCACATGCTGCTTGGTGCTCATAGGTGCAACAAGGGAAGAAGGTGGCAAAGCGTGGTCACAGCCCTGGGGGGGTTTGTCTGCCCTGACCCGGTGCTCGTTGTGCTGTACTTAATGCAGCAAGACTAACGTGTTTCGTTTTTTGTGCTCAAACAAGGTAAGACGTTTTTTTTTTTTTCTCATTTCTTTTTGGGGGTTGATTTTTGAAGTGAAAAGTCTGTGAGGCTCCAGCCTGTGCCGTGGCTGGGAGCGGCTGCGGGGCTGCAGGAGGAGGCGGTGGTGCTCTCAGTGGCACAGCCATGCTAAAGGACCTGGTGCTGTCCTCAGGGGCCAGCTGTGACCCTACCCAGCCTGATGCTTGGAGCTCTGCAGTGGGGCTGCCAGGGCATCCGCTGGGCTGCCCTTTGGGGTGTCCATGGGAGCGCCCATTGGGGCATCCATCAGGGTGTCCATCGGGTGTCCATCAGGGCGCTCCACCAGCCCTGCCCACCATCCCCTTCTCTCCTCCGGCAGATGAGATGAACGACCACCAGAACACTTTGTCCTATGTCCTGATCAACCCACCCCCAGACACACGGCTGGAGCTGAACGACATCGTGTACGTGTCGCCCCTTCCTCCCCGCACAACCCCCAATCCCACCCCAAACCCAGGATTCCCAGCCTTGGTGCAGGCACACGGCACACTCCACACCCCGCTCTGTGCCCTGCAGGTACCTGATCCGCTCCGACCCGCTGGCACACGTGGCCAACGATGGGCACAGCCGCAAGAGCAGCTGCAGCAACAAGCTGGGCCCCTGCAACCCCGAGACGCGGGACGAGACCCAGCTCTGAGCACAACCCGTGTGCTGCGGGGACAAAAGCGATGGGACGGGCGGCCAGAGGCACCACGTGGGAGTTTTTAACCTTTTATACCAATACCGCAACTAGTGAGAAAGTCTTTGCTGGTGCTGGTGGTGAGACTGGAGCTACAGCTCGGCCCGTTTGGGGGGCCCGTGTTCAGAATTGTCCCCAAATGATGCAGGCTGTTCGCATTGGATGGGGACACTGCTGAGCCAAGGGTGGCCGCTCCTCCTGCTCCTCTTTGCTGGGGCCGGGATGGATAGCCCAAATTTGGCTCTTTTACCCCAATGCTCTCCTTGCTTGTTGGCTTGTCCTGGGGGCTGCGCGGAGACAGTGGGGAAGAAAAGGACAGTGCAGCCCTTCCAGCACCCAAGCAACATCTGCAAATCCCCAAACACACCAAAAAGACAACAGTGGGACCCAAAGCCGTGCAGCACTGCTCTTTTTGCACACATCCTGGCTATGGGGACGCTGGCACCCAGTGGGGCTCAGCAGCAAAGGCACCGCTGGCTCCATGTGGTGTTGGCCTGGCCAAGGCCCCGTGCTGCCATGGATGTGCACTGGCAGCCCAACCCGACCCCCAGCTGCTTCCAGCACAACGGCAGTGGAGACCTTTCTATAGCAGAAACACGAGACGTATTTTCCATCTATTTTTGCACACCTTGCAATGGCGACGTCTAAAGGTTTTTTTTTTGTTGTTTTTTTTTTCTTTGACTGCCAAGTGAATAACCAAGTTGTTAACTTTATATACTTTTACATTCATCTACTAAAACCTCAATGTGATTTTTTATTTTTATTTTTATTTTTTTAAACAAGAAGCCTGTAAAGCACAACACAGCCCTGCCCTCCCAGCGCCGCTGCCAGGAAGGGGTTCTGCCATTCCCATCCGCCTCCCCTTCCCCCCACGACACACAATAAATGTTGTTTACAAAAACCTGCTTAAAATCACGGCACCCCACGAAGGCGCTGAGCTCCGTGCTGCCTGAGAAGGGAGGAAAACCCACAAACCCACCCAGCCAAAGCTGTGGGCTGACAGTCGGACGGTGCCTGGGCTGGCCTTGCTTCTAACGCCTATGGTTTCTGCTGCTTTGCAGCCTAGCATTGCCATCTGGCACTCAGTGGGCAGTGCAGGTGGAAATAGCCCCCACCTGAGCCCTCGGCTGCCCTGAGATGTGGGCCCAACCGAGCCATCACCCATGCTCTGTTTGATATCATTTGTTTCGCTTTTAACGATGCGTTGTTTTTTTTACATCTCTCTGGCTGCGGCAGCTCTGCGTTTTATTTATTCCTGCTCTTCAGTTGTTGTGCCAAAAAAATTAAGTAGTTCCCACAGGATAAACAGTGAGAGCAGCTGCAGCACAAAGCCAAGGGGGTTGAGCCATGTCTGACCCCACAGCGCCCCGTCCCTCCGCTGTCGGTGCACACAACCAAGCCCAGAGCTGAAGGTTTTGCATCCCATTCACCTCTAAGGGAAGGGGAAACAAAGCAGCACTGCATCCCAACCCAGTGAGGGGGCTGAGGTCATGGCTTCGGACTCGGTGATCCTTACAGACCCCTTTGAGCTCGGGATATTCCACAGTTACCCCATGCTGACCATGCAGAAGGGAACATTTTCATCTCTTTCCCTACAGTTGGCTGCACTGCGTGCCTGGGGGCAGCCCACCTCCCCACAGCACCCCAGGCACTGCAAGAGCATCCCTCGCCCTCACTGCATTCCACTGCCACTTCTGTTTGGTGAATGTACAAAGCTGTGTATTTAAGAAGAAAAAAGCTACACGTGTATAAATCAGACACCTTTTTTTTTTTTGCAGACATTATTTCTACGGTGTAAATTTATAGCTGACATTCTAATGGGATGTTGAAAGAAATATACTGTAGATATTTACCTGTGGTCAATGCAAGCCTAAGAACAAGTGTTCAGTTTTTCTAAATCCTCAGACTCGGTTACAACACAGATGTAAAAATGAGAGCATTTTATTTTTGTAATGGTTGTGGCATCAACAGAAGCTGCTGCTGCTCACCCAGGGCCGTCTTGGAACGGTGGGCGCTGTGTTGAGGCCATGCAGGAGCAGAGGAGGAGGGAGGTGCTGCACTGACTGCTTCACCCCCACAGCTCCAGCACAGCCCCAATGCACAGCAGTATTTATTTCAGGTCGCTCTCATTTGGTTTTATTTCCCCCCCCCCCCCTCCTTTCCCAATGAAATCCAATGGTTTCACCACCAGCAGTGAGTGGCACAGCTCTGGCTCTCAGCTGGCTCAAAGCTCAGCACTTTGCCCAGTGGGGAAGCAGCACCCCCCAGTCCCAGAGGGGATGCACACAGATGGCACTGCTGGCCCAGGGACGCCTCCTCTTCCCCCTTAGCTGCCCCCCTATGGGGCAGAACACAGCGCTGGGGCTCCCAGAGCAACAAAACACCCTTAGAAAAAACAGGATTCTATAAAGGATACAGAGCTGAAAGGCCCTGAGGAATGCAGACACACGAGAGAGGGCTGCAGCAGTTCCAGGTTTACTGGCATTGGGTTCTGTGGCACTAACAGCTCCATCCTCTGAACAGGGCCCACATCCCCACGCCACATCACACGTTGCAGCCCTACTGAGTATTCACACAGCCATCCCCATTTTTACCCCTCCCTCCGAACTCAGCCTTTTTACTTCCCAAGGGGGAACTGCTCTCCAGGTCAGCTCTGCCTGGGCTCCATCAGCCACAGCCAACAGAAAACGCATCCTTCCCTCTCTGAGGCCTCATTTTGGGACATGTGTTCTTGGGGTGCACTACAGACAGCCAACCGGAGATGTTTTTGTACGAATTCCCGTGAAGATGTTTCACATTTCTGTAAAGAGAAATCGAAATAAAAGAGCTGCATGCAGCAACAACAGAGAATGCTGTCTGCCTGGTGGCTGCAGCGTCCTGGGGGGGCTCTGAGTGGGAGCACAGAGCTTCTGCCAGCTGCCAGTAAGGCTGGTGAATTACTTTGTTTTCCACGACAGCTTCATGCTGTGTTACACAGCCCATGCCAATGCTGGTGCTCAGCAGGGGCTCGGGGCAGACTGCTCCCCACACTGCATTGCTCCTGGGGCTGCGCTGCAAATTCAGTATTTAAACTATTTCACGTTAAATAAATAGTTAATATTGAATAATAGTTAATAGTTGAGTAGTTAATAAATCCCTCCTGCGCTCTGGCAAAGCGCTAGCATTGCTCACAGGCATTGCACAAGGCAGGCAGCCCACAGGAAGGCAGGCACGGCCCCTGGGTTCACCGTGGGTCTGTTATTGGCATCCCTCATTTGAGCCACTGATCCTATTCCAACTTTGAGTCACTTCTGTCTGCACTCTGAAGAACTGACAGCAACATTCGGAACGATGCGTGGACTGAAAGAAGAGCAGCATTTAAGTAAGAAATCCTTTCAGTTCATTTGACCTTCATCCAGAAGGGAAGCTCCATTTCCTTTGTGTGGAGAGCACAGCTCCAACAGCATCACCTCTTTGGATGCCTTCACGCTACGGCCCGCAGCAGTCAGACTGTGTACAACAGAACAGAAGACACATCCATGCATCTGTTACTCCTTCACACCATCACTTCAGTGCTCTTTAAACTCCAATGCACCGCCTGGAACAGAAGGGTGAAAGCACTCCTTGTGTGCCCAAACACACCTGCCAACTCAGAACCACAGCTGAGAGATTCCACTTGCAGTTATCTGCTATCAGTGATGCACTCAAGCCATTACCATTATTTCCTACTTTCTTCCATACTCTATGAGCCACAGCCCAGTGTCTGCATGGTGGCCGGGGTTTCATCACAAGCACTGAGCTATGGTACACGTGAGGTACTCCCATTTTGTTCAGCCATTCTTGCACTTCACCAAAGCAGAATCCCATCCCACCCCAAGGTTCTGAGACCTGTCTGAGAACCTGCAGGATCTGCTGGGCTTTGTCACATCTGTGCTCCTTGGTGCCGTGAGCGCAGCGCAACTGAAGCTGTGATCAGAACTGCCAGCCACAGAGAATTTGGGCGTGCTGCAATAAATGTGTAACAAGAACTGCAGAGGTCAACTGGACAGCCACACACCTCTAACTACTTCAAGCTGTCCTGCAGAGCCCTTATACAGCAGTTTTCACTGTAGCAATTCACAGCTGGGAAGATGGTAACCCAGGGGAGGTGCTGCTGGATGGATGGGCACCAGGGCCCAGCGGCACCAACTTCAGAGTGAAGACATAACTGAGTGTTCTGACACTGCTGTGTCAGCTCTGAAGACCTGTGGGGAAAACGACCAAAACCAAAGGAAAATTCAGGGTCTTGAGAACTCATTCATGTCTCTCTGCCTTTCCTCTGTCCCCAAACCATCTGGCACAGCCACAGCTCCCAGAAGATGCCTGTTTGCACACTGCTGCCTCTCCCATGTAGCAACGTCGCGTGGTTTTGTGCTCTCAGCTCTCCCACAAGTGCAGCACGCAGCCCTGAGCTGCACTCAGGTTTTCAGAACGCCTCAGTTGTTCGAACTTGGCTACTTCTTGCCTGAACCACAGCATGGTGAAAATGAGACAAAGACACATTAACTACAAAAGCAAAACAGTATGGGCAAACACACAACGCAGTGATGTATGAAAGCTTCAGAAACTGCGCTTAAAAGCACTTTAAAGATGTACATTCTTGTATTTTATCAAGAAATGAGTAAGAAGTCGACCCAAAAAGGGGACCCACACCAGTGCTGCCCTGTGTGCTCATTGCTTAGGGCACGAGTGCAGCACAGCCTGCAGCCCACTGCCATCGGGCACCACCAGAGCCAATGCCTTCACGTGGCACAACAGGAGCAGCTGCAGGCAGCCCTGGGGAAGGCTGAGCTCAACAGCCAGGCCAGGCAGCAGATTGATGGCACTGAACCTTTCAGTCCACTCCTTCCTCTGAGCAGCAAGATTTCAGGCTGTAGGAAATAATATAGGAAACTAAAAATAATGTTGAAAAAAGACACATTAAAACAACCGGCCTCTATGAGCAGGGACTGTTCTGCACGACAACCTCTTGGTCAGAAGTATTTCTGAGTTGGAAAAGGCTGCAGCTTTGAGATTTAGATGCTTTTGCAGAGCCAGTAGAGGTGCATTATGAGGCTCAATAGTCAATTCATATTTAAATTCCATAGGTTGGTCCTTACAGGTCACAAGCAAGCTAACAGCCAGCAGCTCAGCAGAAGACATTCCATCGATGCTTCTGCCACTGCCTGAGCACTCAGATCCCAGAAAACACACCGGCCAGAGTCAGGAGTCTGAAGGCTGACAAAATAAATCCTTTAGAGAACTGTTAAATAACTTCCCAATTTTCTGAAAGCCTGCTGGTCAAATTGCAGCACGCTTCAACCAAGGTCAGGAGAGTTAAGCTGCAGTCACAAAGATATTGCAGCTGCTGACAGATGAGCTTTCTAGGAGCACAACTGAACAGAATAGCACATCTTTAAAGCATGTTAGTTCTTTGACGGGATGAAGCATCACAACAACAAAAGGTACACATGAAATAAAAAGGAAATCAGTTAATGATTTTTATTAAATTTCAGTGCTTTCATAAAATAAATATGGTATATAATATCAAACAGTGAGAAATAAAGCACAAGCATGAAAAGCATGGTAACAAAAGTTACACTCATGACGGTGTTTAATACTTAGCACTTTAGAAACCATAAAGCCTTTAATTATTTACAAGCAGCAAACTATCTAACATCATTTACAAAGTTGCAGCAGCCTATCAAGAAGTACTGGAAGGGGACAAAAAGATGGAGAGATCACCATGGAAGACCCTCACTCCACTCTACCTAGTTAGCTCTTCATTACGTACCCTACTTTCCCCTGATGTACATAACTTCTCATGACTTCCATTACTCTCAACGTTGACTAATTACACTGCATTCTATTGCAGAGCTCAGTTCATCTCTAGGTTGGTGCGGTGCCTCCAGCACTCACAAGGGATGTTTTCAAGTAACACTCCAAAGAAAAGTAAACATGTGCAAACCCAAGTTAGAAAGCGAGGCGCCCTGCAGGCAGTCACCCAGATGGAGCAGGGGCTGCTCAGCAGGTGGAGCCGTGTAGGAGCCACAGAAACCTACTGGGAGGCCCAGCCTGAGCAGACAAGACCTTAAGAACTGGAACAGAACTGCAAATACACCCTGTCACCACAGAGAAAAACGTAACCTGCTGAAACACGAGGATTTTTAAGGTCATGACTCAAGATTTAATATTTCAACATGAAAAGAAATCCAAGCCATTCGACTTTTTGGGGGCTTTTGAAACAAATGCAAACATCTCTGTTTAAAAATCGCTCTTAAATGAGAAAAACAAATCAATATATATTAATATATCACCCAAAATAAAAAAAACGTACACACTCTTCATTTTCGAGCATGCTGCTCATTCAGAAGAAAGACAGGACAGAGAAAGTAGAGTTACATTTCATGATATAATAAAAACATTAAAATTTGTGATCCTTAAGTGCACCATCGTACAGAGTAGCGTGCTCAGAGTGGACATGTTCTATACCTACCAGAATCCATCTTTGTCAAAGCAAACAAATCCTTAGGACACTACCTGAAACTGATAACAACTGTGCTCCGCTCAGCTTGCTTGCCTCAAGTTTCAATCAGGCACATTCCAGCCAGCAGCACCTGTATGCCTCTTCATGATTGTATTCCACAGATCTTTCCATTTGTGAACAACTTTTAGTCGTTTTTTGTTTGTTTTTAAAAAAGACTGGCTTTTGCAATGCTTATTCTAAACAGACACTGCAAGAACTCTGTTCTGAGCAGCACAGGTTGGGGCTCTTTTTCAGAGGTCTGAGAGCTGGGCTCGCGTTGGCAGTAGATACAGAGCAGCTATTGGACGTATCAAACAGTGCCTCAAAAAAGTCTGAAAGGAAGATTTCCCTAAAGACTGCTTTAAAAAACCAAACCAAACCCAAAGCACTTCACCCGAGATCTGTTCCATCTTCTACTGAAGTTCAGAGCTTGCCAGCTTTAAGAACGACAGGAAGGAGGCGGCAATGAGGCGGAAACCAAACCAAATAATTCCCAATTTGTACCGATGGAAAGCTTCAAGTAAAAGGAAACCCACTTGTTAAAGATCTTGCTACATGCACAGTCCCTCATCAGTTGAAAGCCACAGTAGTTAGCATTGGGTGTAACAGCAGATTTCTCATTCATAAAAAACACTGATAATGTTCCTTCATTCTTAATTACTTGCATCCACGGTTTCTGTTTAGAAACTTCTTACAAAATGTTTATGGTTCTGCACATTTCATACCAAACCAGAGGAAAACAGTAAACATGTCTTCGTTTGATGCAATCCCATTCAGCAATCTCCTCCCCAGGAGCTCAGTGTCATTTACGAGTCTGAGTCTTCTTTGGCACTGCAGGTCGCTTGGCTTGCCACAAGTGGTTATGGATGGTAAGAGCATCCACGCTAACAGACATGGTTTTGGCTGGAATCACATTGAACTGTTTTCTGTCTGAACTGTATTTGTAAAGTTTGTCAATCATTTTCTTGGTGATGCTCTTTGGCCCCGTTCCAGTCAGCTTGTAGATTTCTTCAGTATCTGGGTAGTAGCAGTAAAGTGCTCTGAACTGGCAGCCAGCATCACGGAACAAAATGATGTAGTGGTTGGCATCACATTTTTCAAGCTCCTGCATTAAAAACAAGCAAGTAAACATACATGGAGACTTCAGCTCACGGTGAAAACTCCCATATGGTGTGCCCAGTTTTTAGCTTTCCCACATAGCTAAAAAAAAGAGGGTTCTTCTTGAACAGCATTCCTCATTTCACAGGTACCTTAGGAAATTAGCACCATGGATGAGTGGGGTTCTGAAGCGAGCACCACAGGTGAACTTGACTGTGAGTGCATTCATGATTTCATATTTTATTGCTTACCTCTAATATTGAATTCTTATGTGGTTCATTCACTTTTCCAGCAAGACAGCAGTGAGATATAGCATTGTGAATGATAGGTTTGTTTGATTTGCTGCTGGGTTCCTTAAATAATTTTGGACCTAAGGAAGAGAAGCAAGCAAACTTTAGTTGTCCAACTCTTAAGAACATTAAGAATTCAATTCATCAGAAGTGCTAGAAAAAAATAAACATTTTCTTCAATAACTTACTTGTAGATATCAAACAGAGCAAAACAGGCTTGATAATGTCTCAGAAGTAACAGGTCACACCAAACCCATCAGAGCTTTACATAGCCTGCTAGTCACAACAAATGCTCACACTAAAATGAAAATGGTTACCTGTGTATTCTGCCACTGAAGCAATAGAAGATGCAGTTGAAGCATTCTCCCAGTCTCTTTCTGTGTTTCTGCTAGGATTTCTGCTCAATATTGGTAACGACTCCATAGATTCAACTCTGTTGGGGAGGGAGAGAGAAAATAAGCATTGTTTTCCCCTCAAATCTCCAATAAGTTCACCAGACACCAGCCCTGAAAAAAACCAGATTGCTGTCCCTCTTCCTCCTCAGAGCTGTCAGACTCTTCCTACCACATTACTGAGGCAAACTTTCTCTTGTTTTTCTTTTTCCTGAACAAATAAAATTCCAAGTTCGTATAGATTAAATTTGGCACCCAAGTGAAACAGCAGATGAATGAGCCAACTACTGTCGTGCCTCTATTCCTGCAAACCAAAGCAAACAACACTGAATCCTAAAACACTCTCGTAAGGCGAGATAAAAGTTTCTTTATTTATAAATCTCTCTACCTCTGAGATGGCGTGCCACCAGAGTGTACGCTTTCAGGTTCTGTTGTTGCTGCTGAGGCCAAAGAAAGACTGGAACCAGACTGAGCGCTGCTCAAATTATCAGCTACAAAGAAGAGAAAACGTGAATACATTTATTAAAGCAGATCACACAGAATCACACACAGAATCACAGAATCTGTGATCAGATCAGCAGACTCATTGAGAACAAACAACTCAAAATTCTTACGAGTCGAAGAACACTTTGTCCCTGAATCACTGTAAGATTCCTCACGATGGACCGACTTGGGCCTGGGTTTCTTGGGCTTTGATTTGGGCTTTCCAAGCCCTTGCTCCTCCAAGATTTGTTGCTGTTTTTTCCTTAGATACTCTTGCTTGATAAGTTCCCTACGAGCCTTCTCCTCTTCTTTGCGTATCCTGTCCTCCTCAGCTTTGCGACTGAAAAGCAAACCACAACATTCAATATGTGATGATTTTCCTCATTTTAAAGGTCTGAGGAGCCATCCTTTTCCACATGCTATTACCGAGCTTCATCTCTTTTTTGCTCTACTTCAGCCTCCAGCTGCTGTTTCCGAAGCCGAGCCTCCTCAGCTTTGCGCTGCTGTTTTAGAAGGAACGCCGCACGTTTTTTCGCCAACTCATCTTCTGCTTTCTGTTCATCCTGCAAGATTCACAGGGATAGAAAGTTGTAAAGACTACAGGAAAACACATCAACATGAGCATCAAGGATTGCTGAGGATTCCAGGAAGATTTTTAAGGAAAACATACGGCAGTACCTTCGGAAATCTTGATGATCAGAATTGAAGAGTACAAGTCAGAGAACCATACTGAATTTTTTGGTGTTCTCCAAGAGAGCTTCAACACCAAATTTTCCTTTAAGTCCATAAGAGGAAAACAATGCAGGGGCTCACCTTACCCCAATTCGTTTTAAGTAAAGTTAAACAGCACAAAACCTTGTAAAACTGTAAGGTATCACGGAACTGCAGTGCTGCCTAGAGTGGAGAACATAGATAACCCCAGCACAATGATAGCCTTTACAGCAATAAACATGCACCATAGTGCACAGCATCAGAAGACAAAGTTACTGAAGTAAAACCTGGAGTTCTTTTAAAACAGAAATGGTTAAATAAGGTATTGTCATGTCAGCACATAAAGTTGCCAGGAGATTGCTCCCTGTCAGAAGACTGCTTTCATACAATGTAAAGAACTTTTCTCCTCAAATGTGTTTTTTTCAAATCCTAATATTGCAACCAAAATGCATCCGGCTCCACCAGATGACTCAAGAATGAAGAGGCAAAACCAAGTTCTTCATGCTGGACAAAAGTGTACCAACCCCTAAATACATAAAGGTAACATATTTACCTTGAAGAAAAATCCCACACCAGACTTCTGGTCACCGTCGCTAATTATATCTGCAGAGCTATCCTGGTTCTCAAGTTCTCCTTCATCTGGAGCTTTTAAGTCAGACAAATCTACTTCAATGAGATTAGCCTTGCTCCTCAGTGGCTCATCCACAGGGACATTTTCTTTTCCTGAGCCATCAGAAGAATTCAACCCTGTTTCTTTGAAGCTGTTATTCACCTCTTTGCTCATCTCAGAAATGATATTTGCATCTTTAGAGGTGGAGAGAACAAGTGCCCGCTGATTACTCTCATCATGAAGTCTGTAGGTATCAAAGAAACACTTTTCTTGAGACCCACTTCCCAGATCAGGACTGATTTCAGAGCCTATTTCTGTCGGCGTCTTCGACAAGCTATTGGATGGAAATGGTCTTAAATGCGGCAAGGTTTCGAGACTTTGTGTTGGGGTTTTAACACGTGCTGAGTTCTGCTGTCTGTCTTTAGGGACTTTCAAATCAGCTGGTCTTCCTGATCGAGGACTCCTGCCCTGACCGAAGCGAGGCGGTTTACGAAGACTGTTCATTCCAGTTGGTGACAGGGGCTCAACAAAATGGATCGATGGTTTTACCTTTTGGTCCTGAGAGTTACTTCTGGTTCCTGGTGACGGCACTGATGGAGATTTCATGAGCAGTTCCTGTTGCTGAGAAATCTTTAATATAGCCTGCTGAAGTGTGCTGATTGTCTCATTGAGCTTTTCAATGGAAAGATCACATTCATTAATATCTACTTCTGTAACATTGTCTTCCAGAAGGGCAGCAGAAATAATTTTACTTTTTTCCAATTCATGTATAGCAGCAGAGTCTTTTGGTTTATGTTGCTCAAAAGCTATGCTTTCTTGCATTTTTACTTTTGTTACCTCTTGAGAATCGTTAAGCACGTCTTCTCTTTCCTCCTCCTTCACAAAATACTCTTCAGACTTAGAACCCAAAGAAACTTCATCTAAGTCTTCACCATTCTGCCGAGGGTATTCTTTTGGAAAATGTTCTGGTTTAAGTGGTTGTGGAACATCGGGAGATTTCCCTTTCTTAACAACATGCAAGAAAGCTGCCTTGCCCAATTTTAGTCGCTGCCTTGCTGATAAGGCTTCCATCTTCTTCTTCTGAGCTTCGATTGCTCTTCGTTTCTCTTCCAACTGCATATGAAGCTGCACCAATTCAGAAGCTAGAAGATTAACATTATCTTTATTTGGTCTGTTGGGGCTTTGCTCTCGCTTCTGTTTCCACGTGGTCAGCGGTGCAGGGCAGCTTTCTGATCCATCTGGCGTGGTCTTTTGTGAACTACTTGTGCTGGATTTAGTTTCATAGCTGTTAAGCCTCTGAAGCTTTCGTTCTGCAAAGTTGGTCATGCGGACACTGCCACTGGCCATGGACACGCTGCTCACTTGGGAGATGGTACTCAGACATGGGCTGGAGCGCCCGCTTGCATCATCTTTATCTTCGTGCTCCTTTACCTTCATGTCTTCTTGCAGCTTTGCAGATTCTTCCTCACCTATGTATTTAGCGACTATAGGATGGTCATCTAAGACTCCCAGGTCCTGTTCAGCGTCCTCTATGTCTAAGAGATCAGAATCAGAGTCCTGTCTCACCATAGTCCACGTAGTATCCGGAACATGTAAATTGAGACTCTTTACATAACTCACATTGACTTTACTAGCTATGTCATCATCAGATTTAGCAGCATGAAGAAAAAATCCTCCAGTGGGTTGATCCTGTGCAGAAGGATCTAAACTGCTACTAGCTAACGGTCTGGAGGCTTCCAACCCTGCCTCCACCAGGGCTACTGAGTCTGCAGCACCGGACTCAGTAACTGGAGTGAAATCAGAACTAGAAATTGGAGTAAAAGTCCTACTGAGATCATGGTCGCCATGACCGCTACTTGTTTTCTTGCGAATCAAAGGCAAGTGTCCCTCATTTAATCTCTTTGTTATAAAACTCCTTTGTTTCCCCTCCCCACATTCATCCTCTTTATTTATTATTTGTTTCTCCTTTGCTGGCTTTAGAACTGCAGGCATTAAAGGCTCCAAGTAGAAACTGTCTGGTTTGCTTTCTGAAGACTCGCTGTTTATTTTTGGAGACCACGCAGTTGCCACTATGCTGGGTACTCTGGCTGCTGCATTCTGCAATTCCACGTCACCACGGTTTGGCCTTTCTTCAGATCTGATTATTGCAATAAGCTCTTCATCTTCATCCTCAATTTCAACATTGTTCAGCAAGCTCTTCCCATTAGTTTTCAATGATGGAGGATGGGGCTGGTTTTTTGGAGTTACGTTAACGATGTTTGAAGCAAGACTGTCTTTGCTGATTGATCTAGCCAGACTAATGCTATCACCAGACCCAGGGTCCACATCAGTACTGGCAGAATGATGAAGAGCAAATGGTGTTGGCTGAGACAGAGGCCTAGAAAACATAAGAACAGTCTACTGAAGAGAAAGTACAAGCAGTTACGATTTGCTGAGTTAAGGAGCATAACAGACAAAGCCAACATTTCTGTTCTATTTGAAAATGGCAGCCTGTAGCAAGAGTGACCACCAACAGTAAGACAGCAACCTCAGATACTTAAATTCTCAACCATGCTTATTGCAATCAATGCTTATTGCAAATCACGTTTGAAATATGTTCAACTGCAACACTAAAATCAGTCATCCCTGAAAATGCTTTTTTTTATTTTTAATTAAAGAAAACAAAGTTAAGCAACTCAGTCCATTACTAAGGAAGTGATACCATATTACTACAAGGACATTTGTCACAGTATGGACTATCCTTCCATTAAACAGTGCTGTAATAATACCCACAAGCACACATTACCTGGGTTTCTTCTCTGGCCATGCAAGAACTGAACCTCGTGGCTGCCCATCAACACGGGTCAGAGAATTAGAACGATGTCGATGACCTACAATATTTTTTAAATGGGCAATGTTTTAGAAACAACCTTTAAGCTAAGAGAATCATTGCCTTTAATAGCAAATATAATACATTATTTCACCAAGAGATGGCAGCAAAAAACAAATTTGCACAAACTATTAAAGAAAATTAAACAAAAGCCTGGTAAAATACACTGAAAAAATGGCACTGTATACATAAATATATATAGACACATGTGCATACACATCTGTATCTATTTATACACAGATGTGAATTCTGCATTTCCAAGCATGGAAGTGCTCAGTTTGCTTTCTTCATCCTTCCCATTCATTCCCCAGCCCCATCTTTATTTTCTTTTTTTTGTTTGGGTTTAAACAGTCTCCATCATGGCATGTTGTAAGAGCCCAGGCAGTTGAAATGAAGTTTGGTCAGCACTATTGCTGATAAAAGAAAATAAGATCTAAGTAACTCTGTATAAAACCCAAATTTTCCAAAAGTACCTTTAAATTAAGTTTACTGTCTTCACTTAGCATGTGTATTTCTTTGTTGCATTGACAGTGATGGGCATTGCCTTTTGAAATGTAAATTCAAAGTAGACTTACCAGGGCTCTCTTCACCCTGTAAAGATTTTTGCTGTTTCTGTCTCAAAGGGAGCAGTGGATGGGAAGGGCTAAAGGCAGGGCTTCCTCCTTTGCCACTAATTGAGAAAATCAGAACAGTAAGAATTCATTAATAGAAGATTTTTGTTTCCTGTAACAACAGAGAAAGGTTATACAGCAGAGAAGTTACAGTAGTAAGGGTTGCCCCCATTCTCCCCTAAAACACAAGATCACATCATCAGTATTAAAGAACTTAAAAATTAAGGTTTTCACATGAAACAATAGAAAAGTAAACTACTATCTGAAATCAAAGTGTTTTATGTTGTTAAACACAGTGACTTTAAAACGTAGCTCAGGTAACAGTACCCTTGAGACAAAGTAAAGGCTGAATTAACTTTCTTACAGCTCTCACATTTGGTACAGCTGAAAAACCTTGTCACTGACTTCCTTGTGCATTGAATCAGTTAAGTTTTTTCATACCAACATTTAAAGAACGTGGCCAAAGATCAGATGCTTGGACAGTTTTCACATTTCACACTATCTTCAAAATAAAAGTTAGAAGAATTTCTTCTATAACACAGCAGTGACATTTGGTGTTGAGGCTCACTGGAATTTGCCAAAGATCAAACATAACAGTGCCAAGTATTTCTCTGAACTTCAAAATATTTTACATATTGAGTGAATTCAAGCTGCGTGCAGAAAATCTGCAGCAAAATCAAAACAGCTACAAGCAGAATTTTCTATGTGATCCAAAATAATCCAATATAAGATCCATCTAAACAACATGAAAACAGACTTACAGGTAGTCAGGTTCTTCAGGGTGCAGGTAGTACCTACTGCAAGCTTCAGAGCCTGCCTGAGCTGAGGGCTGCATGTCTGCTGGATTGGTACTAGCAGGACTGGCCATGAAACTCCTCTTAGTTGCATTGGAGATGGGAATGGGTGGGCGGCTGCTCTTCTGCTGCAACACTGTTTTAACTGCATATATATTAAAAATTGTGTTAATGTTATAAATAACCATTAAAATAACAAAGCAGAAAAGGAAGTTTCAAACTGCAGTACACTACAGTGACCATTCTGTGACACAAAACTGAAATGCAGTAGAAGTAATAACCTGGATTTAAAAAACATATATTCTGGTGGTTTTATTGGAAAGGAAGTAAATGATGAGTGCATTGGAGTAAAAAAAAAAAATAATCTGCTTATCACATTGCAAAACTTAGAACCCAATCCACAAGGACTAACCTGCCTTTCCTTTTTTCCCTGCTTTCAAAGACCACCGCAGCACGCAGAAAGCTCCAAAGCAAACAGCAAAGCTCCAAAGCAAACAGCAACGCGTAACGGCTTTTCATTCTGATGTAAATATTTGGAAATAACTCACTGATATTTATGAAACATAAAAGACTTACCATCTTTTATTTCCTGAACATCTCTTGGTTGCACAAAGTCTGGTTTGACATTCTCAAACCACCAGAAGAGTTCCGCAATGAATACCATGACGTTAGGCTAGAAGAGAAAACAATGCTCCTCACAGTAACAAAATAACTGCTAGTGATGTGCCTACATTTTGTTCAGAAATGTGTCCTTCATTACGTTCCTTACCTTTAAAACTAAAGGAGCATACAACATGTCCTCCAGTGTGAGATAAAAGCATTTGTTTAGATATTCATTTGAGAATTCTCTCAAGAGTTGAATGTTATAAAGGCTGTCAGCGATTGATGTCACCTCCTTCAAACAAATATCTAGAAAGGTACGACAGACAAGTTATGGCACTAACCAGTGAGTTAAACTTCCATCCACAGCTAACAGAAATACTATGCACAGGCACTTCAGAGTGCTTATAAAGCATCACTTCATATTTAATGGCCAACAGTGAATCTTTCTACCTCTTAAATACCAGAGGATAGGAAAAGAAGGGAGAAGAAAGGCACACACAACCAAGTATCAATTTGGTGTTTGTTTTACAAACCATATATGATTTTCATATCACAGAAGAGGTGAACAGGCCACAAATGATACCCAGTGGTAAAGTAAAAAAGCAAATAAAACCAGGTTTGCAAATAACACAGGCTGGCAGTTCAAGTTGTATGCATCTGCTGATCACCACAAGAACTGTGAGCCAACAGTAATGAGTGTTTATTTCTTCTGAAGGTTTAATCAGACCAAGCTCAGCAATATTAAGAGACAACATCTATTAAAAAACAGACTACCTCCTATAACATCTGCTGCTTTTGTATTCGATAATTCATTTCTAGTTCAACTTTTAAATACTTCAGAATACTATCTAAGAAACTTTTCTACGTACCATCTAGCTTCATTTGCTCTGGACAATAATAGTGTATCACAGCTAACAGAGCAGCACCATCGCTACCATCCTTCATCAAATCCTCCAGCAAAGGAAAGTAAGGTAATTGCCTGCTTGACAGATGGTCTCTTCGGTAACGCACCTGAAAAAAGAAAACTGGTGTTCATGTGATGCCAAGGAACACAGGAGCTGTAGTTAAGTACTGAAAGCTCCTTATGGTGGATCCTTCATAGCATTCTACTTTATCTAAGTCAAAAACAACGTATGAGGTTATACTCTCCCCTCCATAGAGGCCAATTCAGAAGAATACAGTGCTTCCGTTTTAAACATTCTCCTCATATCTGGAAGCAGTCCATGTGGGATTCCTAGCTTCATAGACAGGTTTTAACTTAATGCAAACTAATTTAAGCCAGCATCCTTCCACACAGATGCACAAATGCAGCAGACTCAAAGAAAGAGAAACAGACAACTTACACACATACATATAAAGCTTCAGGGGAAAAAATTAAGATGAACTAGTGATTTCTCATGTGTTACCCACACACAGACTTGCCACCATATCACCAGAGAGCAAAGGTTTCTTGGAGAGATTCAGAGCATTGTACACAACAGCAATGTGCAAAGGAAAAAATGTGGCTTTTCTCAAAAACGCTCTGCGAGAGGAGGAGGAAAGGCTGAAATCAATGGCACAACTCTCCTTGATTTCACCACACATCAGCACCAAACTCCTCCTGGCTACCTCTGGACCCTCACATGATTTTGAGCTTAGTTGACGAGTATCTAAAGAACGTCCTGCAATTTTTTCAAGAAAAGTTTTAGCATGTTTACTAACAATCCACATGCTGGACTGGAGGGCTACATCCAAGTCCCAGCAGCAAAATGATCCAGCAAGCAAAAAATAATACAGTGCAGAGCCCATCAGAAGTAATTTACAGCAATGGAAAAGATTCCTTTCACACCAGCACGTTAACAGCACTTAACATCTCATGAACTCTCTTCATGCATGTGCTGGCCTACTGCTATGCAGAGAACATCCTTAAGGAGCGTAACAAAGTTTTATTTTATCTGTAGTACCATAAACTTTCCAAGATAACCTGGGCAAGCTCTCTGTGCACACACACACACACACACACACACACACACACACACACACACACTCGTGTTAATTTAGGATGGCACAGGCTGAGAAAAATTATATTCAAAAGAAAGAAGGTCGCTCATAAGCAATTTAATAAGAAGAATTTCATAATAAGGAACAGCTCCATTTATTTTGAACAAGTGTAAATACAGCACGTTGTGTTTCTCTGGCAAAGGTAAGTATGTCTAAAAGCAATGCTATTGCTATTTTCCCAGGTGCAAATGATCTTTTTTTCCCCAGCCTGGAGCACTCCACAAATACGTAATGGAATGTGAATCATACTGTACCACACGAGCATATTCCACTGGTTCCTGCATGCAGTGCGATATGGCATGCATCAGATCAGGCTTACACAAAAAGAAATAGCGAGATATAGGATGGTGGTTATTCACACACGAAACAAATCAAAGGCATCAGCAACATCCATTATGCACTGGAAAGGCGGTCATTAAGTCTGATAAAACAAGTGTGCACACTAAGGTGATCTGGTTAGCTTAAAAGGTTCATCGTTCATCCACTTAGTTGAAGTAAACAAATTAAAAGAAACGTCAGGAATTTCATTTTGCATTTTGGTTGCTCCGCTATTTAAAATAGGAACATACTTCTGTTCTAATGGGAAAGGAATTTAAATGGAATTTAAACCAACCACGGTCAATACTGTATCTGTTTCTTCTACTCTCACTTAGGAGTCTCTAAATATAACGTGAACCTATGCAGCTTCTTGGCAATGCTATCAAATGTAGGCCTCCGATACAGATGGGACCTTTGAGCACACAGAACACAAGAGACAAACTGCAGGTCAATACTTGATTACGTTGTCACCAGTCATTAAACGAGGCTGCCAGGGCTCTGGCACAGATTCCATCAGCCTGCAGCTCCCTGCTTCCATTCTCTTTATTTCAGATACTTCAAGTTTTCGGTGCGGTCCACTCGGTTGAAACAAACCCAAGATTGTAGAATCATAGAACAGCTTGGGTTGGAAAGAACCTCAAGGATCATCAGGTTTCAACCCCACTGCCAGAGGCAGAGCTGTCAATGCTTCTTCCAGTATTAGGAGCAAGAAGGGAGCGATGGAGCTCAGTGTGGAAAGGCAGAAATGGCCAGAGCACGCCTGCCTTCTCCAGCTGCACCACTCTTGGGAATCTGCAACTGAGACAACAGCTCTCATCCTCCCAAGCAGAAAATGAGAAGCACCACATCCAGCAAAGTGCAGGACGAAGGGCACCGAGGCCAAGAGAAAACTGAGGAACAAACGAGAACCTCTGCAAATTCAGATAAAACCAGGAAGCTCAACTAAAAGCAAACAACATCAATTCCACTTTGCATAAAGCCAAAACCTACATGTTTCTATTTCCATTTTCACACTTCCCCTAAAATAAGAATACTGTCTTTCCTCCCATTATGCCAGCTTCAGTTTAATTCACCATACAGTTCCACTCCTCATAGCAATCGGTCCAAACCGGTTTGTCAAATCTTCTTACCTCCTCTCAATGAATAACGGTGTTCTGGGTTGGATTTACCAACTATGGGAACGCAAGAGCACCACACAATGAACCAGTGCAGACATCTACTTATCTTAACAATAGATTCAAAGATTAAGCAACCATTTAAACTGACCAGCTTTTGTATCACCTTAGTGCTGCCACCCATTGCCTATTTACAACAGAAATACTGAGTGTAACTGTTTCAACCACTGTTAATCTCCCAGCTTTTTGCTGCTACTCCATATTCCTCACTCCTGCACTCTGGAAACAATTTTGAAGTGCTGTAAAGTGATTATGCTGTATGCTGTACAGTATGCAGAAATCATGTTATGAAAATAAAGCCTGATGACCGGTAAGCTTATGCAGAGGGTTTGCTGGTTTTTATAAAGAATGCCTAAGCAGCATTGCAAATGGAAGCAAACAATCCCAAGAAATTTAAAAAGCCATGATTTTGTGGATGACAACTGGCGTAAAAGTAAATCACTTACAGGTACTAATTTCCAATACCATTTGGAAGGAGACTGCTCAGGAAGCAAGGAAAGGAATGTAGGAATAGGAAAGGAACATCAGCAATGCAAGTTATAAGCAGTAATACTTCAATGCACTTCAGCAAGAAACACTTTCATATTCAAAGGGTTTGTAGTCCAGAAGTTTAAATTAAGGAAGAGGCCCCAAAGTCAGTAGGTCAAATTGGTAACATGGGATCCTTTGGAGCAGACATCAACTTGTGAACTGAACAGCTCTCAGGTCCCTCATCATCATCAGATTTTACATAAAGCACACAAAACCTTTGCCACAACGTGGAAATCAAGTAATAGTGCCTTGTTCGTACATTACAATTTTATCCCCTTTGCACAGCAATGCCAACTAGAGGAAAGAGCATGGAGCTCTTCTAAAGGCTTTGTGAAGCCATTAATTGGGAGCACTGATAGTGGTGTGCTATGTTTGCAAAAAAAAAAGAAGTCTATTATACATTCTCCAGCAATGAAAGTGTACAGTGTTTTTGCAACATGATGCATTGCGATACATCTTCAGAGGAGAAGGTAGAAAAGAGTCACAAACATGTAACATACCAAAAGTATGCTCACCAGACAGAGCTGGAATGAGCTTCTAAATTGAAATTAGACACAATTCATGCAAAATGAATACGCCCCCAAAAGCTTTCAAAATATATGCTATATATTTTGTTCTGTGAAAGCTGAGTGAAGTCTACTGAAATTATTAAACTAACACAAGTTACTTTAGTCCAACTAAAAGGAAAGTCAAAAGATCCTACAGGGGTTGAAAGGAAAGGAAGGGCACCAAGAAACACAAATTGCATGCACAGAATCTCAGGAGTTTTGAGGACTGGATGCCTCACATTTATCTGACAAAGAAAACGTTGAGATGTTTATACCCAAAGCCACTGATCACTAATGCACAGAGTTCTGACTGAAGACAAAACTGTTTTACCTTCTGATGCCCTGGACTTTCCATTAACTGCTGTTTTAATTTGATCTCCTTCTCTGTTATCTCTCTCATTTTAAGGTTCACCTAAAAGGGGAAAGCACAGAAAGGATTAACATCGGGATAAATACATCCAAATATACGTTTGCCTCAAGTAACAAAAAATAATCTTGTGGAACAAGTAACACGATAATCACAAGCAGTTCTTTGAAGTAGAAAAGATGACAGAAAGGGGCAGTTAAGAAAGATGGACGGAATGCACTCATCAGAAGCTTTGTGAAAATTGCACAAGGAACAGACACTGCCCTTGAAGCAAATTTTACCTTGTTAATCCAGAAAACCATTGCATCCTCCAGATCATAGGGCAGTTCTTTTGAGGCACTGAATGTAGAGAAACGCTTGACGCTAGCGACCACCTTTTCAATGCTGATCATTTCTACAGTGTAGGCCATCATAAGGGCGTCAATCATCGCCATGTGAGAGCTCTGAAACAAGAACGCAATGAGTACCGAAAACCAAAATCCTGCAGGAAAAAAACCTTTGTATGCTCTGACTGTATTTACACTGAAAAATTCCCGAGGTTAGCGGCCTAGAAACGAGAATCCCTTCCTTCCATGAACGATTTTAAATCGCGTTAAATAAAAAGATCATTAGGTGGATTTAATTAAGCTAACCATTTTGATCGGTGCGCAGCCCAGATCAGATTCAGACACAGGTGTGTCATCGCCCTCCATGACGTAAATCCCCTTTCGAGACAGCGCCTGGATCACCGACTGGTGGCCCTGCAGTGCTGCCACCTGGTCACCCTTGAGGATCAGGCTGCAGACGCGGCAGTACAGCTCACTGGACAGCAGCAGCTTGATGACGGGAGGCTTGATGTGCTCCTGCTCATACTGGTCTATGTAGAACGGGTCCTTCAGCTCCTCGGGGACGTTATCTGGAACAAAGGGGTTTCAACAAGCGCATCACTAAGGCTGTAATTCGCAGGCAGCAGAGCAGAAGGGTCAATGCTTGCACCGTGCTCCTCCCCCAGCAGCTCCCACCCTCACCAAGACCTGCACATTTGCTGCTAATCAGCAGATCCACACAGCTGGCAGCAATTCTATCATTTCAAATCACGCACTGCTAGCTGAAGCACTGTCAGTGCTAACAGTTGCAATGCTACAGCTCCAGGCCAATTCCAACAGCCCAAAGTGGCAGGGAAAGTTCTTGCGAGCAACATTTCCTCGGTATTATTCTAGGGATGCAAAACAAGTTAAAATTAGATGTGTTCTAAAATAAATGCTTGTACCATATCCAGCAATCAGACTGGAGCCCAGCAGTAAGAACAGGAGTCTCCACACCAGCAGTACTTGCCAGCCTCACCTGTGTTTTCCTACAAGAAGCCTGACATCGTATCATGCTTGAACACAGGGTTTGATCCCATGTCACCCAATCACTGAAGATCTCCCCCTGAAGTCACTCCAACCGTTCATGTTAATAAGCACATCTAAAGCTGAAGGAATCACTGATCTGGCAGCACGTTCACTTTCCTTCAGCTCATTTCTAGAATAAACACATTTCCCCATTGAAAAAAACTCTGAGCCACAGCATCTCTCAGAACTACAAAATGAGCCACACCATGCTTGTATAAAGAAGAGAAACTGAGACAGGATTGTATCAAGTATAAGAGCTAAAAGTACATCTCACTTCAATAAAAACACGTAGTAAACCAGTACTGTAATAATATCCCCAACAACTACTCACACTTTGCCACACAATACTGCCACTACTTGTCAAAATTGAAAGGTTTTTGGAGTTTTCAAGAATTAAGAAGATTATTTTCCTTTACATGGCATTGACTGCTGTGTTACACAGACATGTGCAGTCAGCATATAAGTAATACTGAAGACACTGGGGACAGGAACAATAAAACCTTGCTGGCACCGCATCAGAGGTACTGGTTAACAGAGTTGCCCATTTGTTAGTGAACAGAGAGCAAATTCAAATATTTCTAATCTCCTTAATATTAGACAACCTGACCCAGAAATGCAAGGCTGCTGAAAGGTAATTCCATTTAACAGACGTTTAACACTGAAGTAGGGCCTCCACTGCTAACGACTGGGGAACATCCAAAACTCAGCCTTTCCTCACTGCAGCACTGCATTCCACTGCTCAGAAAGACCTGAGCCTGCTGCCTCTGTCACAGTGCAAAACCCTCAGCACCTCAACCTACAGAGCACGGCAGTGGCACACATATGCACATGGATTCACACACACATGGATTCACACATATGCATTACCTTCTCTTTCAGAGCCGACCAGATTCTAGTTTGATGCTGCGTTCAATCAAATTAGCTTAAGGACTCAAAAGCCCAGAACACAGAAAATAAAATGCAGAGTTCAAACAAACAAACAAACAAACAAAAGCAAAAATGTGCATTTGCACAAATGCAGAGGTCTGATGAGAGCAGTACGCTCTGGTCTACATCCAACTCCCATCACAACAATGGCTGCTGAGACCTCTCCCTCAACACTGCACCTCCAAATGACAGTGCTGTTCTCTAATCTGCAGCAGCCACACGACCCCCAGATGTGTCCCAGCTCTCACTGCCATCACTGATCAACGTGCCAAGGCCCTGCTTGAACACAACACCCATCTGTCCAGCCCGTTTCCATGAGCATCTCTTGCAACGTTTTACTTTCGTGACCTGTAACAGTACTCAGGTGTGAAGACACCTACAGTCATTAAAACTTGTATTTTTACATGTGTGCGCCATGGAATGCAGAAAATCAACATGAAAACATCATTCAGAGCAACTACCAGCTAAGCTACAGCTGAAAAAAAAATAAAAATAAAAATCAACTGGAATTGAGTTTAACAAAACCCACCAAAGCAAAACAGAAACAATTAAACCACGTCCTTTTTCTTCTTTTGCCTACTTTAAGGTCTTCAATAGCACCTTGAATACAAAAGGAAGCCACTTCCACATCTACTACACGTTACCAAAGAGCCTGCACACACCTTCTGTTGCTCCTAACGTGCTTTCTCAGCAGTTACCCCCAGGAAAACATCAGCATCAACTTGCAGGCACGCTTTGCAGCCACCAGTTTTTGATGAGCGTTTTTCTTTTGACAGCTTTCAGCTACTGGTGGTTTAACAGCACCTTCAGAACGCTGGTACACAAGTGATGATTAGAGCTGTCAGAGGCAAAGGGCATTCACAAAAGCAGCTTGTCCTCAGCTTCCTATGAGGAATTGCAGAGATTGACCAGAGCTGGCTGGATGCTGATTCCATGCTCATTTGACACCGTGCTGCTTAGCTGCACGCAGTTGACTTGCAGAGCAAAGATGCCCAGTCTTGCTATCTCCAGCACTTGTGGAAGCAGAGCAGTATCATGCTTCCCAACTCTCAGCAGCACGTAATCTGAAGTGCTCTCATCCCAGGGAGCCCAGCAGGGACATATCTGTGCTGCTTGTTTTCATAAGAAACGAAGCATTCAAAAATCAATCTGCATAAGCACTCATGAAGCAATGGTTTTTGGTACCACGTCAGTGAATTCTCATCGTTCAAAAAAACCTGTCAGTTCCAAGTATAAATCATTTTGCATACAAGGGAGTTACAGGACTACAAAAATGAGTTCATGTGTAGCAGCACTGAGAACAGCAGCAATTCTGCCCGGACTCCCCTCCTCATTTTAGGGTAGGGATCATTTCTTCACTGTCTCACTGACAAACACTGGCTCAGAGATGATCACCCGATGGCTGTGCTTTTCTTTATCATGTTGTAATCTGAACAAATTTCACTTATCCCTTGAACTGGAGAAGTGGAGACCAGCCAGATCTTATTTTACCTCTGGAAGAGTGAAGAACTGGTTTCACATGGAAAGAGAGCCAAAGCATGGCAGCACATAGAATGGGGCTCATTCAGATTCTGAGTAGGGTTTCATTGGTATCAGTATCCGCTCACAGAATTATTTAGTGCTGCTTGGATGTCTGCTAAGCTGCAGAACACAAAGCAGAAGCTACACTTTCGCAGCTTCACTGCAATAAAGACATCTACCCTTGGTTCTAATTATCAATCCATATTATGAACTCCAGAAGTCATCTCTCACATCACTCGTGGAAATCTATGTAATGTGGGCACAAAAAAAACCCCCACACTAAAGATGAGGCATGGTGCCATGCAGTGAGGCTGCCCTTCTGTTATCCTATCTTTGGATCAAACCATGAGCCATGGAAAGCCATGAGCTTGGACAAAGCAGAAGAAAGGAAATAACTACAATAGTTTTCAACCCTGTAAAGTTCACCTAGGTAATAGCCTGTGTTTATAAACAGGCCCTGTTAAAGAAACCAAATGTTTAACTACTCGAGTGTTTGCCAAACACAACAGGTTTCTCAAAAATATTTTTATTACAGACCTCACTGAGGCGAGGGAAGAGGAACAAGGAACACCAGGGTTTGCTCAGTTCAGCCCTGGAAACATTTTCACACTGCTGGTGCCAACTGGTAACTGCAGGCAGCTATTATGGTACTGCAAAACCTCCCTTAGCAGGTGAACATGAAGGACTTCAAAGACAAGAAAAGCCACAACGTGCCCTTCCTCTACAGTGCATTGTAGCACTGCTTTGCCCTCCCTCCTGTACCAGGTCGAACCCTCAGGCTCACGTTAGCACTGAGTGTGGAACCTACACACAGCTCCTCACCCTAATAAGTTCAGCTTCATTTCAGCAACCTGAATTTTACAAATTGCATTTAAAAAGCAGTGAAGTTTGTTATGGAGCGGGTCGGAAACGACACGTGCTCACAGCAGGCTGCAACACAGGGGAACTCTCATTTAGTCCTTCCCTCTCTAAATTTTAACATCAAAACCATGACACAAACAACCTCGACACACAAATGAACGCAGTCCTAACTCAGCCTGAGAAATGGAAGCTCAGCTGCGGCCCACCTTCACAAGCTGCACCATGTGGAAGCAGCACAGCAAGGACAGCACTGGTGCAGGAGCACAGCTTGCCAAGCTGCTCTAAGCCTCCTGCACTGCCTTCTGCAAGGCCAGGATGAAGCTCTCAAAGGGATTTAAGCGCCCTGTGAACTCAAGTTGTACAGAAACCTGGCAGCACCTTTGCTCCTAGACCTCCTGAGCATTAAGAGCTGTGTTTTCACACTGCTACCAGAGTTCCTTAAAGTGCACGTTTGGTTTTAATCAACGTTTGCTGATGAAAAAGAGAGATAATTCCGCTCTAACCCACTCTGATTCCTTCAAACTACCATCTCAGCCAAATGGCCTTCCAGTCCTTCAGAAGTGCAGAAGGTTTCCAGATGTTTGTGCACAGATCTCGGTGTGGATCTGTGACAGCACACCTGGATTTACTCTGGGAGAGGGATGACAGCGAGTGGGGAAACACCTCCTGCACTGCTCCACCCCCTTCTCTCTTCTGCTGTGTGGACAACGGTTGTACAGCCTGCCTCTCGTGTCCATCTGTGACAAGCAGGCACCAGAGATGGGCAGGAGGAGCCCCGTGCAGCCAGAAACAAACCAGTCAGCTCAATCCCTGTGCAAACAGCAGAAAGGGAGTTCTGCAGCAGCAGCTGTTTGTGCTGAAGAGAGAGGGGAGCTGTGCTCAGCTGTTTGGTTCCCAAAACTCTTCTCATGGGCAGCGGAGAACAAAAGAAAGCATCATCCAATGAAACAAATCCCAAACTAGAGCTTCAGCTCCAAGTGATGCCAGGGATGGCCTCGCTGATTTGTCCTTGAGAATAACAACAAAGGATGGAGAATTTTTCCACTTAGATGCCAGCTTTGACATGGAAAATTCACATACACTGCAACAGTAAATAGGAAATTTTAGATTTAGGTAAAATCTACAGTGGGGAATGATTAATAGTTACAGTCCACACCAGAATCTAATTCCTGCTCTTGGCCATTCCCACACTTCTGCACAAGCTTAGTTTTACTCAGATGAAATTCAGGATACACAGCAGCATCTGCAAGATTCCAGCACAAAATTACATCAATTCATGTGTTCAATTTCAAATTGAACATTTCCTAACAATACTCTTTACTCAGCCACCTGAAGGCCGTGCTGAAAACCCTATCTGATAGGGAATTACTTTGGAACGTGAGACAGAGCCTTCACATTCCAACAGAGAACTGCTGGGTTTTCTTCATCAGCTTGACCAGAACTAAGCCCAGAGAAACAACACAGCTCTCCCCCAACAAACACCTTCACAGTGAGATACTGAAAAAAGAAGTTCTTGGGAGCTGCCCACGCCTCACCACACATCCAGTATCTTAAAGCAAACCAAAGACATCCCACCAACACCACGGAGATGACAAGTAACAGATTCAAATATTACACAAAATGATAATCATGTAGAAAGCCTCCTTAAGCTTTAATTCATCTCTCTGTGAATTAAAGAGGCTTATAAATTTCTAAGTATTTTGCAACGCTTTTCTCAAAGCAATGGTTACCACATGACAGCCTGCTGGAGCCTTTTCAAAATCAAACTACATTTCCACAGGCCACAGGCCTGAAAAGACGTACAGAAGCCTTACATGCTGAAGCTAACCAAGGATATTCAACCCCAGAAGTCCCAGCAACAACACCTCTTGACATCCATGGCATTAAACTCCCGTTGACGCACAACCTGAACAAGCTGAAACACAAGTGGGAAAATAGCAAGTGATGCTACAGCTTTCTCCATGCTGGAGACCACCCCTGTGCCTGCTGTGGACACCTGCAGAAGTGGGGTTCCTCTCTGACCTTTTTAGCCAAGGAAAAGCCAAGCAGGTCCAATTTACTAACAATTCCATGCAGGTCCACGCTGTGAGGTGCACACAGACCTGTGGCAGCCAGCTGAGCCCAGAGCTACAAGACACAGCCCTGCACCCTGCAGCCCCAGATGACTCTATCAAAGCACGAGGGGCCCAAAGCTTTCTCCTCAAGCAGCATACAACCCACACCAGTCAGCCCTAAGTCAGAGCTGGCTTCCTTTTGAAACAAAGTCACAAAAGAAACAGTGCGTCTTCAGGGCTGGAGGATCTATTTTACCTCTGACTACCAAAAAAACCTTCAGGAAACATCACAAACAGTCCCAGCAACTGAAAAATATTTACATGAAGAAACATCCACTTATCTCTCTTGTGTTACCAACAGTTCATCATCATGGCACTAAAATTCCCACATTTTTCAACTTGATCTATGTATTTTTTTGTCTCCCGTTGCCTATAACAAAATTTACTAACAAAGTGTTACAAAAATCCCAGTCTTCCTCCTATTTCTCCCACAACCATCACTGTGATGAGACCACGCACAGAGCTGACAATATTAAAAGAAAAACAGTTCAGGACATATTTCCACAAGGATAATTTTTTGCTGCAGGAATGGACTGCTTTTCTTCAGCCTTGCCACAAAGTAAGCTAGCACTAATCCATTAAGCACATTACGAGTTTGGCGAATTAGACTTAGATTAACAGGGCTACCTCATTTTCCAAAACAAGATTTTGTACATGTTTTAGCATACGTTTTCTTTTGCATAAGCAAAAACAAGGACTCTGGTGTATTTCTTAGTAATGAAGCTACTTGAACTCAGGAAGCATCCTGCAGCAACAGTTCTGAATAGACAGGTAAATCTAGCTCAAAACAAAGAAGTGATTCCAACAGATGCCAGGAAAATACCGTACAAATGCCTCTGCTGTACAACAACCTGAATTTGTCCACATTGGGCTGTATTGGCCCATGATTTCCCATCTGGGAAAGGCGGACTTCTCCATCACCCACACCATGCTGTCTGATGTCACACCACACCACCAAACTCCGTGCACACAACATGGCTTCGACATAAAAGAATTTTACCAATCACCAATGGACTGTTTTTCGGTTCACCTTAAAACCAATGACACGATCCAACAAAACAGAACGTACCCAGAAATGCTGCAGAACCCAGAACCCTGAGCTGGGGATGCCAACAGAACATACAAAGAGCATCAAGGCCCCAGCATCTCTTAGCCGAGACAACGGGATGAGGGAGCACGCCGGAGCCTCGGGCCTGCAGGTGCTGCCAGCGTGCTTGTCTGAAGTGTGAGGTCACACCTTCGGAGACGTGCATCCTTTGCATCCTTTGTAACAATAACCCGTGAGCGTTCAGCGCTCTGTTTGCTGGTTCCCAGCAGCTCCCGTAGGTAGCTCCATTGTTCTGCCGAAGGTACCGGGATGTGCATCATGAATATTCCAACAGAACGGACCATGGCATCGCTGATGTCAAAGACAAAGGCGATTTATGCCGAATTTAACCACTCCTGGCAGGGGAGCGGAGCTGCCGAACGCAGAACAAAACCGGCCGCCACCTCACCTATTCCATAGGCTTTAGCGCAGATCCATTGTAGATTAGCAGCTATTTTCGCTCTGGCTGAATCATACAGCTCCAAAGGGACGATCTCCACCGCGCTATCACCCAAGGCATCCATCTTCCTTCTGCCGCTCTCTCCACCCGCACCAACGTCAACATCCACCATCTAGGAGCAAAACAAAAGGCAGCGGTTCCGTCACACCGCCCGGCTCCCCCGGGCCGGGCCGGGCCGCGCCCCTCCGACCCCGGCCAGCACAGCATCTCTCCCGCCCGCAGCCTCACCCCCCGACGGGCAGCACCTGCGGCCCCCGGCCCCGCCGCGCCCGCCCGCAGCAGCACAGCGCTCGCACGCCCATGCTCGGCCCTCGACGCGGGGCGAGGAGGAGAGGGGGGAGGAGGAGGAGGAAGAGGAGGAGGAGGAAGGCAGCGGCGCGGCGCCCCCTCCTCTCAATGGGAGAAGGAGGAGGAGGGAGGAGGAGGAAGGATCGGGGCGCAGCCCACCGCCCCGCCGCCCCCCCGCCGCGGCCTGCAGGCCCCGCGCCGCCTCACCTTGCCGCTATCGCCGCCTCATCCCCGAAGCGCGGCCGGCGGAGCCCCGCGTCCTCCGGAGCGGAGGGAGACGGGAGGCAGCGCTGAACGGGGCCGCGAGCGGGCGGTGCTGAGCGGGAGAGCGCCGTGAGGGGAGAAGGGAGAGGAGGAGGAGGAGGAAAAGGAGGAGGAGGAGGGAAGGCAGCCCGCCGCTGCCGGGCCGGGGCTGGCAACGCTCGGGACCGCGCGCGCGCGCATGCGCCCGCCTGGATGCGCGCTCCCGCCGCCCGCCTCCCGCCCGGACGCGGCGGCGCGCTCGGAGAGAAGAAAGGCGGGGTTTGGTGCCGGCCGGCGCTGCGCAGGCGCCGCGATGAGGGCCGGGTCGCCCGCGGGCCTCGCTCGGCGGCCGTTACCACGGCGTTACCACGGCGACGGGGAGCGCGGCAACGCGGCAACGCGGATCCGCGGCCTGAGCGCGGCGGTCTCGGGGCTGCTGAGGGGAACCGAGGCGTCGCTCCCGACGAGGGACGGGCGGAGCTCCGCCGCTGCCAGCCCGGCTCTGCGAGGTCGTCGAGGAAAGCGAGGGCGGCCTGTGTGCGCGGCGGGTGTGTGGGGAGAACCGAGCCGTGAGATGGAGGAGCCCCGGCTGGAAGATGCGCGTTGTCAGACGCACAGAGCGGGGCTTTGCGGCCTGCACTGCTCACCCCGCACCGCACGGCTGGTTTCCTCCCGGCCACCCTTATTGCATATAAACGGCAAAGAATTTCCAGCTCTGTGCTGTGAATCGTTAACCGGGAAACCCTCCAGGTACACAGGAACTGCTGCAGTGCTGCAGTCAGATGTTACTTCGTCCTGTGAAGGATGCACATCTCCCTCACCAGCCAGCCCCACAGCACCTCGTGGGAACCCTTTGCGGTGCAGCTCCGTGATGCTTCTCTTCAGGTTATTGGGAACAACCTCCCCCAGGGCTCGGTCTGCTGCTATCTGCTCCTGATCAAAGGATGCCAGAGGTGGTTTCCAGGCAGAAGACTGGCTTACGCAGCCTGTGCGTTCCATAGCAAATAATTTGTGTCATGATAAACAGCAAGAAATGGCTGACAGGCATAAAATAATGATTTTCTTTTTTTCTTTTTGGCTGTAGGTAAGCCATCACAAGCACCATAGAGGCCTTCTCCTGGGTGCCCTGCAGACACTGCTGCCCACCGGCCGCCATCTGAAAGCTCACCGATACCTGCTGGAAGCAGCAAGCTCACCCTGCATGGTGACCCTGCAGATTAACTGAGCTGATGAGGTTCACTGATGGCAGCGGGGCTCAGCTGAAAAGTTGAAGTTACATGATTAAAAGGTTTGAGTCTCTAACGCACACACTGGATCGATGAATTATCTTAATAGCTATCTTGTGAAAATGTGATGATAAGCTTGGCCTCACGCGGTGATAGCAGACTTTTTCCTACCTAACTTTTCGTTATGAGTCTCATACTTCTGCTATGTATGTGGAAGACACACATTTCAAATTCTTGATTAACTTGGATCAGTCTTAAGATTCAGCATTCGTTTCCCTGTATCTTTTCAAAGTGCCAGGCAACCTATTTCAGGAGTATGATCTAGTGTGATTCAGGAAGTATGATCTGGTGTCCAAAGGTTATCCCAGCCTACTTAATTGCAAGATTGTATGCAATTAAAGTGGATGTCCCTTGTAAACAACTTGCTCATTGTTTTATAATCTCTGAAGAGTTTGCTTTTCAGCACAAATTTTTTTAAAGCAGGCTGTCAATTTATGACGTTACTACTGTAACAAGCAGCTCTTGTTTCCAGATTAAGTATTAAGGCCCAATCCAAATCCCCTTAAACTCAAGAAGAATGTTTTCATTTAGGTAGTGGATTGGGCTGCAGAAACAGGACGGCCCTTTGACTCAGCAGGTGACCTGTATGTGAGGGTGAAGGCACACGCTGGGAGAAAGCTGCCCTGCTTTTTCCTCTGATATATTTTTGCTATAGATGAAGAATGGATGTAGTTGCTAAACCGGTCAGAAACACTTAAAAACAAATTATGATTTAAGAGAGTGGCAGATACTCCTGCAGAACAAGTATTACTAAGACACCTGAAACTGAATATATAAAAAAAAAGTGGAAATGTTTGGGTCAAGAAAATGAACACTGTGGGAAAAAAGCATGAAGGAAGTGTAGGGGTAAAGAAAATGCCATCCTTTTACAGGCTACAGCTGAACTTAAAACCTTGACTTTATTACTACCTTTCTACCCCTTTCCTTTTTACAGTGCTGTCCTTTGGATTTACATTCATGTATCACTCTCTTCCAAAGATGAGAAATATGCTGTGACTTCTTCCTTCATGGTAATACCTCGTGTAACTGTGCTACTTTAGGGCATTTGTGTGTCCTTAAGCAAAACCTGAATTTGACGTTTGGGGAAACTTTGTAGTTTGAGAAGTTTGGTCAGAACTCTAACATCAGCATCCTCAAAACTGTCCTGGAGATAAAAAGCCTGCACTTAAAACGGGAGGATCCTCAGTAGATGGCTAAATAGGTTTGCTTTTTCCAAGCGAAAATAAATGACTCCCCAGTTCAACGGCAGCAAATTCATCTTTAATTTGCAGAACACTTGTTTCTTTCCTGTACTCCATATAAAAGATTCTTTAAGGCTTCGGGAAAATGAGAACAGGTTGCTTTTCTATGTGCAATAATTTTCCTCTTGGAGCATTCTCCTGGCTCCCTCCACCATTCAGAGTGGGTGTACATGTGAACTGACAAATACTGCACAGCCTGTCTTCCAGCAGAACTCTGAGATTAATTAGTGGGAGGTAATACCTTTGACAAATTACCATATTCAAGCACAACACCTATTACATGTAACAAAGCTAACCCCTGTGCTTGCTTTCTGCCTTACTGGAAGAATGCCTAGGATTTCAGTTTCTTCTACCATGTTTCATTTATCAGTATGAGAGATAAAAACACAGAATATCAGTCCCTTGTCATCCCAAGGACATCAGATTAATAAAAATAAATACGTATTGTTTGTAGGAATATAAACCTGCTGTGCACTGGGATTGTATGGGTTAGGGATACTTCCTGGGGATGGAGTCAGGAGCTCACCCATCGGTGGCACTAATTAGCAGTAGCACCTTCCTATTAGAAAGGCCAACAGTGAATGGAATCCTCCCTCAGCACTGCAAAAAGCACCTTCAGATGAAGGAAAGAGCACTGTGCAGGAGACTGCATGGAGATCCTATGCTTCACTGTCTCCCTGTAGCTATTTATGGAGGAGGACACGGCAGAATGTCTCTACCAGACAGATAATGCTCCCAGTTAAACCAGGGCAAAAAGAATCACAGCTTGGGGATTCCAGCACACTGGGAAGTTTGTCTGTATCATACACAGCTCGACTCCTGCTCAGTTTACTTTCCTCTGCTAGGACTCAGCACGCTTTCCAAAGGTTACTAATATTTCACTTCCTTCCTTCTTTTCCCCAGGAAAAGCACACTTAGCAGAAGGGAGAAACTTTCCCTCCACCAGATCCTTAAAAACTGCCAGGTTTACCATACCCTGAGTATAAACACCATAAAGCTTGGTTTGCTGCAGGCAGCGCAGCCACTGAGCAAACAGGGAGAAACCACGTTGGTCTGGGTTATGCAGTGCACTCTCTTCCCTCCAGCTGGTTGATAACCCACAGCCCACAGGGACCCAGCAGCCAGTGTGCGTGCTGGCTTTGCTGTGGAGCTCTCACATCCCCCCAGCCACAGCACAGGAGTGGGTGGCTCTGCTGGAAGAGCTTCACCTCTCTCTTGCCTTCTGCTTGGCTCTTGCATGTACTGCCAGCAGCAGCAAGAGAAGAAGGCTGAACAAATTGACTCTCAGGTCCCTGCACACACCACAGAGGTGTTCTGTTTTGTGGTTTAGAAAAGTTGTCTTACTCTGAATTCGCTAAGTAAACAAAGATGTGGTCAAAAACTGTCCCATGAATGAATGAAGCCAGGCTAACGTAACCTGAGGATGAAAGGAGGGAATGGGCAGAACCCTATTGAGCTGCTGCTCTAACAGTTTCAAAATGCCTTTTTCTCCCTGGTACAAAATAGATCCCCATGACAGTGCATCATGTATTCAACCTTCAGAAGAGGGAGCACAGCATTATTCTTAGCAAAAGAGCAGTCGCTTCAGCGTAATTACGAGCGACACAGGAGCAGTTTCTGTGGCATAATGCAGTTATCAGTAATTACTTATATTCAGTTCTGTAATCATAAGGAATGTGCAGCACAACAGTTGTGTGCACTGGGGAACCACACGCCATGTGGGATATTTTTCATGTAAATAAGGAAAACCAATTAATTCCAGACCACAATACTGTATTCCATTCATTCGGCTTTTGAAGGTAACGTGTGTGGAGTTGAGCTGTTGTGATGATGGGGTGCAGTGCCTATTCAGCTATTTCTCCTGCACGCAGCTCCCAGTTTACCAGGCTTGCAGAGCTCCTTCCTCACCTGGCAGCCCTGTCCTTCCCTCTGCTCCTGTCTCCAGACATGCCAAAACAAACCTGAACTGCCTCCCGCCCTTGGGTCCCCGCCAGCTTGTGCATGTTGCACTTTAATGCTCTTAAATCTGTAGCTAAAGAAATATGTTAATGTGAAAATTAGTCAGAGCAATTGAAACATCTCAATCCTGCTTATCCAGGCCCTGCTTACAGCAAGAACTTTATGACCATAAAACTCCAACCTGAGCAGAAAGCAAAGCCAGGGTGGCACCCGTGAGCACCCCCAGCATGGCACACAGCAGCTGAGCAGTGGGGCAGCACTCCCCAGCAGGGATGAGATGCGCAGGGAAGTACAACACGTCCCCTCACTGCAGGGCTCACAGGGTTGTCAGCACGCCCTGGGATGCCCCGAGCAAGGCAGCACCTTTAGACATGTACAAAGGATTTGGCACATGCCACGGATTACAGAAACAAACTTCCTAACAGCACGGCTCTGAACAGATGGGGACGGGTTGAAGCATGATGCTGCTGTTCCCACTGTGCCCGACCAACGCCACTGACACGGTCCCCATGCAGACCCCAACCCTGTGCCTCTCTGCTCTGCTCCCCTTGCTCCTGGGACCGGCTGAGGGCATTGCTGGGAATCAGGGTCACGAGCCCCTGGGGCTGCCAGGAGCACATCGAGGGGGTTAGACTGCAGAGGGCAGCCTCAGGTGATGTCCCTACGGCCTCCTTCCTGTCCTGCTGGGAGACAGCCTCTGTAGGACCCCATCAATGCCCAACAGCCAGCACAACCCCCGGCAGCGCTGACTTACCGCTGGCGTCCGCCGGCATCCTGTCAGCCTTGGAGGTGGCAGAGGGCCATGGGCAGCAGCTCGCAGTGTGGCAGCCCATGGCAGGGTGGGGGGCTCAGTGCCGGGGGGGAGCTTGGCCGCCTCTGCTCCCCAGGCAGGGCAGCAGCATCCCCACGCTCTCCAGCATCACTGCATCACCATGGCAACGCAGGATGACTCACCAGGTACCAGTGACATCAGAGGAGGAGACTGGGGTTGGATGATCCTAGTTTGGTTTTGCTCATTAAAGCTGGAACGCTTTGTCCAAGGAAAGTGCTCCAATTCAGGCCAGCCAGAGAAGCAGCAGATCAGCCGTATTGGCTGTGCTGCTGGTCCCAGCGTGCACCTGCCTGCAAGAGTGGTGGCTGGAGCCTCTTATGTTATAGCCTTCATCTATTTTCTTGTAGTGACTTAAACAAGCACCAGACGAAATGACTTTAAAGCAGGATACCCTGCTGCTGGCACCTGCATCACCAGTAGCACTGCTCGCTGCAGTGGCCCGGCCGTGGACCAGGCTGCGGTGGGGGCAGCAGGACAGGACCAGCCACGGCTCTGATGCTTCATGGAACAGAGCTATTTCTGAAAAGCAATAAATCAAAGCACTTCCTTGCTTTGTGCTTGTGTGCAGTGCTCAGTGCTGAGACGGCCCCACTGAGCGCTTACCGACTGTGAGTGAGCCTCTGCAGCCCCACAGCACCTGACCCACTAAGAGGAGCCCTGAAGAGGCCTTGGTTGGAAGCTGCTGAGAAACAGAGTTACCTCAGCACAGATGTGGGCTTGTTTAAGCATCACCACCATCATCACCACCATCTCCACATCTGGACATTTCGGTAGTACCTGTGCTCTGCAGGGATTCGTTATGCAATACAGCACTGACACTTTGTTATCTCTCTCTCGCTGCCTTCGTTAAGATCTACCCTGATAGGACACAAAGAAATATTTCTAGTGAGATGAGAAGTCCTGCGTGAGCGACCCTGGCGATGGCACAGCTCTGTGAGCTTTCAGCAAGGAACCAACACCCCGAGGGCAGCAGTGAGCCCCTGCCCCAGTGCTGCTTGGGGGGCTCACAGCCCGTCCCGCTGGCACCAACGCAGGGCAGGGAATCAGACACCCTGTGGATATTTCCAGCACAGTGAGCTATAAATACATTGTAGGAGACCTCATGGGCTCGGGCAGTGATGGCACTGGGAATCCTGCAGCCACGAACGCTGCCTGTGCAGGGCAGGGACGCAGGAGGGTGGCACAGGGCATGGATCTCATGGAGCTTTCTGCTTTTTTCCCCACTTCTCAGTGCGTGTTCAAGAGTGGGAGCATGGGAGGAAGGCGAGCGCTGCTGCGCATCGAGGTAAGTGGAGAAAGAAGGCCGTGATTCATCGCATGCAGCCTGGCAACGAGCTTGTCTAGAGGGGAAAACACAGACAGAAGGGACTTGCTGCAGTGGAGAGCCAGCTGCTCGGAAATAGTGCCTGCTGGCCTTGTGAGGAGAATTTAGAAGGGCCCCAATAATTTTCCTTTAGCATGTTGCACAGAGGGGTGGCAGCCTGCATCTGCAGGTACTGCAAGGGAACAGAGAAATAATCAAGTCCTCAATGCCAAGAGGTGTAGGGAGATGTCCCAAACCCTCCCGGCTTCACGCAAGGAGATGGAGTGCAGAGGCTGCACACTGGGGCATGCAGCTGGCAGCTACAGCACGGCACCATGGGCTCTGCTATTCCTATGCACACAGCAACAAGGAGCTGAGTAATTCAGCCAAATCCTGGGTGTGTGGGAGCTGTGAGACTGCCAGGCCCAGATTCCCTGCGGAGTGGCCCTTTCTCAGAGGGCACAGAAGCTCATCTGAACCTAAGTGCGGGTTATACCCAAGCTACAGCTCACAAAAGCCAAGTAACCACATCATGCATAAGCACTACACCTCATCCATGAATATTTTCAGGAGGTACCTGCAAAGCACACCCAGAAACAACCCACAGCTCCGAGCTGTGCTTGCAGAGCACGAGGTCGGCACGGCCGCGGGGCCCTCGCACCCAACCAGCCCAACCAGCACGTTGTGCAATGCCTGATGGCATCACGCTGGCTGGGTTCCACAAAACCCATCTGAGGATTACAACTTCCCTATGGAAGTCATAGGAAACCCAGCAGGGTGCCCCGGCTGCAGGACCCCAGGGCTGAGCCAAGCACTCAGAGCCACTGCAGCCAGTCCTGCCACCTGGGCACCAGCTGCACACGGCGCACAGCCCAGGTCTGAGTGCTGCTCACCTCTCCAGGGTTATTTTGGTGCAGCTGATGTGGTTCAGCACAGCTCAAGTTACTGGATGTTCCTCCCCCCACAAGGGACAGGATTCCTGGTGACACTGGATAGGGCTACGAGCAGCTCTGCTCAGGTCACCTCCCTGGCAGCTTACCACCACTGCTGTCCTGTTCACGCACACAGCCCTGTCCTGTCCTTTCCAAGCCATTTTCCAGGAGCAAATCCCAGAAGCTGCAGTTCAGCTCACAAATGCGTGTCTTGCATCCTCTGCAGCTTCTGCTGCTTCTTTTGGCCAATTCCCCTCTTACAGAAAGATCACAAAACAGCGAGATCAAGGCAGAACAAGAGATTGGGTCACATCCTGCACATCCCTCGTGCTGGGCTGCCAGGCCAGCAGAGCTCACATGGACAGCATCTGCCCTTTCTTCTGCTCTGCTGGAGCCCAGCACAAGAGATATGTTAGAGGAGGCAGCCATGTCTATTCACACTGTTCTGCTCTTTCTTAAGGATCAGTGCTACTATCAACCATTTGGTCATGGGAGAAGAGAAAATACGTGAAAGGAAAAAGCCAGAACACAGGAGCAGTTCTGCTGAACCACTCACTGAGGAAACTGGAACACCTCTTACCATGCTGATTCTGTTGGCGATGCTGAAGTGAGATGCTACCAACAAAGATGAATTCCTACAGCTGAGCACAACCTGTACTTACCCGTCCCACCTCCTGCAGCACGGATTTTGGCTCCGATGGCAGCAGGAGGTGACTTGGGGGGCAGGGCAGTGGAGAGCCCTTCCCTGCATCACTGCTGAAGAACACCAGCAGCACTTCTGTGTGCTGAGCATGGCTCGTCTCCAGCACTGACAAACACCGGGCCATTACCAGCCGTCCTGTCGCTGACATGGCAGGCACTTCTTCATTCTTTAAGGTGTGGATTTCTGCCTAGACCTGCTGTACCTGTTCAGGTGCTGAAGTACCATTATCTAATGATATACCACGGGCTGTTCACAGTGTTTGTTTTTGTTTTAATTTGAAGTTATGGACAGCTGCCCTTTGAACTGTCCTCACCCTCCTGTCGATTTGTGCATTGAAGGGAATTTCAGCTTTGGGCCACGTGGCACCAAGAGAACACCTGCAATTAATAACACTGCATTCAGAAACCTGCACAGAGCAACAAGCACTTGGATGGCTCGTGTTCTAACCCCCCACCTTCCACGGGATGCAATGAAAACTACTGTGAATGCCTCACTAGTGGCTGCAACATGCGCTAAACCAACCGGCTGCTGGCAGATGCTCGTCCTTGCTCTGAACATTGTGTGAAAATGCTAATAGCCCCACCTATTCTTCAGAGGAAAACCTCACTCAGTTACACTCTTACTCAATTGCCTCCATGGCAACTGCACACAAGTGGGCACAGCTCACAGGTGCTTCCCAATGCTGAGCCAGATAGCCAGCAGCACTGGCACAAGTGGGAGCATTTGCATTTAGCCGTGTGCTGCATCCCACTACACTGACAGCTGCTATTTGCTCAAGCTGTTTTCCTTCATGAGGGTTCCCCTGTTGCAGATTGATGAATTGGAAGCCTTTTCTTCGATGACATTCAAGTTAAATTCCTCTTTAGCATCAGTCCATCGCAGGGAAGCACCAAATGCTGCCCCACACAGCTCTCACAGTGAAACCTACCAGTGAAACTTTGTCCTGAGCAATGGAGAGATGGTTTCCAGATGCAAAACCAGTAACTCAATCACCATTTGCCACTCAAGTTTTGTTACAGGGTTACCGATCAGCTATCAAAGGGCCTTACTTCCTGAGAAACAACTCCAGCAGTCTGCAGGTACAGAGAAAACTGTATCCGAACAGTTCAGAAACGTTTGCTACCCCTAAAAATGATGTTTCAGAACACCTTGTAATAAATCAAAAAACCTTTATTTTTAAGTTATATTATAAATTTACAGCACACACAACATCAGTGTCTTTAGTGTGTATGCGTGAGCAGGCTTAAAGACTCAGCATTCATTCCAGTCTTGCTCATGGGTATGACTTCTCCACCTGCTAAAGGTACGTAACTGTTCCAATCTGAACAGGTCTGGCTTAGCTCAAGACCTCAATAACCTCTAGGAAAACACTTCAGTGGACAACAGCAAACGTTTAGAAGAAAAACAAGTCAGTAGCACTTCTTCCTTGCTGTCTGAAGGGCTCCGTGTTGGAGCGAAGCCGGGCTCCCCAGGCAGGGAGAAGTCAGTGACCAACATCAGTGTGGCCAGAATGAACCCTGAATTCCACAGGCTCAGCGATGTCCGCCCTAGTTAAGCTTCATAAAAGTAATGTTACATCTTGGAAACAGCTGTGCATGCCACACACCAGTGTCAGCTTCATATAAAAATTATCATATGCCATACCTCATGATTTTATACACAGGTGAAATCGCGATACAATTTTACTGGTGCTACTTTGTGGTAAGTGCTGAATGGCAAATCACATTCTTGTACAGGTTGTTAAATTACAATACAAATCTGCAAGTTAAAGATCTCTACAGGCCTCTGTTATCCACTGCAAAGACACTTTGTTCTGTGAGGCTTCATTTAAAACATGATTCCATTTCTTCCCTCTCCCCAGAACACGATATAAAACTACACCTAAATCCAGAAATCATTTAATGCATGTATATTTATTGAAGTTCACATGCTGCAAACAGGATCTGCATTGAAGATCTTTAAATCTAGGAAAAAAGGCCCTTCAAACCCCCTTTCGTTATCAGGATGCAGGTGGGAACGACTGCCATGAGAACACATTCACACAGGCACGATGTGCACTGCTTGCTCCTTCCTCTGCAGCACTGGGGCTGCCATCCTGGCCAAGCTCACCGACTGTCCTAATTCTGACAGCAAACCAATTGTCCCAAAGGAGAGGACACAGTCAGTGGTCTGCTCATGCCTTAAAGCAGGATGACTTACAACTGGATGGAAAGATCCAGCTCCAAGTGCTGCTATTCTGCCAGTTAATAAAAACGCTACTTACTGCAAGTAGAAAAATGGGGGAAAGCTTTGGAAACGCTCACTGTACTTCAAGAAAATTGCTGCTGAAGTCACTGGGAACCTCCTTATCTCCCCTACAGGCAACGCTTGCTGACAGTGTTACAATACATTCCTTTGGTGCAATGCTTATTCAAACAACTTGCAAAATATATTCGAGGTCCTCAGTGCGTGAATCACAATGTCCAAAACCTAACAGTCTCAAGTACAAAGGATTCCTATCACCACCCAAACGTCTTGGATATGAACATCAGTTTTCAAAAGACAAGTTGGTTCCAGGAGAGGGAGGAGAGAAATGGGGGTCAAGGTTCTGGGACACGTGTGGGACAGGCCGGGAGCAGCCCAAAGCAGCAATTAGCAGCAGCTTTCACAGCTCTTGCAGGAGCGAACCTTGCACTTTCCCAGAAGAGCAGGAATGCAGTGATGACTGCTTTGGAAACAGCACAAGTTTATTCTCCAGCTGCACGGAGAACAGAGGTGTCCTTGAAATGGTGGTAAAGATCAGCAAACCGTGCAAGGATGATCTGGTGTGGCCATTTCCATACAGTGATGCAGCAATCTTAAAGGAAGACTCATGCCACTGCTCACACTGAGAAAAGAATGGCATTTTCTTTGGACTGTTCCTAGAGGTTTACAGGAGCATTATGCTATCTCAGGCTCACAGATCACAACTGACCAAGGTCCAAGCTGCAAAGTGGCCACTGGCATTTTTTCCAAGTACATCCCTTTAAGTGCACCCCCATCGAGGATAAACACGAAGCCCTGAGAACAAACTTCCACACAATACATTTCTATTAACAATATCAGTGTTTTGATGACAAAATTATAAATTATATCTATTTAAATAAATAGCTAGCTTTCAAGAGTCGTGTAATATCAAAAGGCAGAAGATTGTCTTGATCAATGGATAGGGGAAAGAGCTAGGAGAGTCGCAAGGAACAGACACTGCATTGCAGGAACCACCTACCGTTCCATTTCCTTATTTCTCCTTGATTTCACAGGCTTCCAATCGTTCCTTTGGCTGTTATGTGACACTTACACATGGCATATCTTTACTAGTTACAACGTGAACACCAGAGATGCAAGCACGGGACCTGAACCTGTAAATCCTTACTCCCACGAGTAATTCTTCACGAAATTAACTTATTTATTAGAACAAAAACTTCTATTCCAATATGCTTAGGGACCTCTCGCTTACAGAGCAGATCCATCAGCCTCTTATCCTTTAGCCACAGAACAGGCAGGTTTGTGCCCAGGAAGCACTCTTAATACAGAGACTCCTCTGGCCTGGAGATCTGCCTCCACACGTTCTGACTAACAAGCAGTGATCAAGATTTTTGCAGATTTTGTAAAAACTGGGACAAATCAATGCTTCTACAAGCATAACGAACTTGCAGCCATCCTCCCACTGGTAACTCATCAAGCAGCAATACACCCAGTTGTCACAGGGACACACAGCTCCTCAAGCCTGCTGCCAATTCATACCCACAGAACAACGCTGGTGTCTTGATTAGCTCCTCAAAGGGTTTGTTCAACCTTAAGGGCAGTTTTGGCTTCCTTTAGTTCAACTCTTAAGCCTTGCTGCAAACCTCACACCTCCTAAGTCCTGGCCTCTTTCAGAGACTGGCCACTGGAACCTTAACCCCTCCAACATTTCAGCTGCACAAGCTTTGAGCTCTGAAATAGGCAAAGCCAGAAACAACCACATATTCTCAAGCCTTCACGCATTTTAAAGATGCAGTATTCCTTTATCCACAGAGTTTCTAACTGCTGCTACAGCACCAGGTGATGTTGTTGAACCCTGGCATCCTTACCCTCACCTATTACACGTGCATTCCTTGTTTTACTCATACTTTCTTCCTTATAAGCCAGCAATGGCTCTGACTCTGTTCTGGCATACCAAGGGAGGCAACTCTGATAACTTTTACCACTCCTACCAAACTGACACAGAGAACAAGCTCAGCAGCAGATCCTGGCAGTGCTGCACTCTGCAGAAATGCACGAGTAGCAGAATCTTCACGCTTAGGAGGAGCCACTCTGCTCCTGTGAAGGAGGTCGGACAGCATTCAGCTTCAACCACACGAACACCAGAGAGCCTGCTCAAATTCATCACCCACAGTGCCTTGGCAGTGGCAGCAGGCAGCCCCAGGAGCAGCTGGGTGTTGGAACAACCAACCTGAACAAACGCCTCTATAAACCCTGGCATTTCTAAACACAAAAGTAAATATTTCAGCAGTCGCAAACCATAAAACTTAACATGAAACTACAGATAACAAATTAAAAAAAAAAAAAATCCTGGGATACTAAGTGAAGATAAAATCTCATGCTGTTTTGTTTCCCCACCCTTCATCTTAATTATGAGAAATTGGCAACTTCAGTGCCTCCGCTGCACAATAGCACAGACGAGGTGCCAAGTTCAGGCCAAAACTTGTCATAGGGTTTCAGGTTGCATCTTGTAGCATTTTCCTTCTTAAAACAAAAACATACACTTAGAAAGGAACTTGGCAGAGCCATCTGGGATCTATTTGACAGACACCTTTCAAAAAGAAAAAGGCTACACAACACAACTGCAGCAGGGATTGTGAGACGTCAGCTGCGTTTCACTACCTTGCAAACAAAAGCCTGCATGGCCCAACCACGAGAAATGGGCTCAATATTCACCAGTGAGTTCTTTTCTTAAAAGCTCAAGGCACCTGTCTGAAATCTCCACTCTTCCAACAAAACTAAGAAAGACATGGCCTGACTTTCTTGATATTTCCAAAGAGAAAGCGTTGAGGACAACCACTTCTATGCCAAAGTAATTAATTTTGAGCGTGCTTTTAAGTATGTTAAAAAATAATACAAAACCCAAAGTGTTTCTGCTTCTTTGCAGATCACCATTCAAGGGAAATCCATGCAAATGAGTTGCTTTTTTTGTTAACAGTTTGAAACAGTCAACAGCACAAGTTGCCCTTTGCAAAACCGTGCACACAAAATGGAAATAAAACCCACATGAAAATACCCCCCTTGCACTAAGATATGGCATAGGATAACCTTATGATCTGCAGCCTACTGGAGAATCCAAGTGTCGGTGTAACAAGTTCTGCCATCAAAGAGATGCTGCATCTTTAACATAGCTGACAACCTCAGAGAAGTGTAACTACCATTGGGCTGGAGGAACACTAATGCAGGAAATAAATAGGAAAAAGTAATGCTATTTATTAGACGAATTCCATCTATGAATTATTCTGTTTGAATCATTATGCAAGACGAACAAGTCTGGACAGAACTGTGCTTGCACTCCCAATATTTGGACTTTTAAAAAATATTTCCTAAGAATCAATTTTTAAAAGCATTTTGTCATTTGATATAGCCATAAATTAATACTGCATGGAGATGATTCATATCCTATGCTAGTGGTCAGTGACCTTTTGTAAACGCTAGCCAGATGCTAGTAAAACTGGCTAGAAAACTACTGTCACAGGCCTTTTTTTAACAAGCAATATCATATTTCTTTCTGACAAGCATATTCTTAATTGTTTTCACAAAACCTTTTCCTATTTTTTGATACACTTTATTTTTAACCTAACACCTGAAAACATAGACAAGTCTTCAAACCTCTTCCACTAACACTAAATTCACAAGGCAATTAACTTCAGTTGGCCATAACTACATAAGCTCTCACGTGAGACCCCTACTCAGACAGCATCCCCCCCCCTCCCCAAACAATCCATGCACCCTCCCCATTGAGAAGGTGACACAAGGGACAGCAGGAAGTGGCACAGTGGTCTGGCATTCCCCTCTACGTGCGATTCAGCGTCTGGAAGATTCGAGAGATCTGCAGCATGACAGGCCCAGTTTCTGGATCGTTCATCCACTGAGTGCTGTTCAAGGGGTTTTCAAGCATATCTTCAAAGGCTGCCAAGAGAAGGAAACCAGCACGTTACTGGTCTTTCAGCAGCACGCGCTGCAGGTTTGGGATGCTTCAGCAACAAGAAAGTCAGAAACACTTACAGCTTATCCAAGGCAGCGGGCAAGCAGCCCCTGGAAACGGTGAGAATCCATCACACGGTTACCATTTGTTCTCCTGCATCTCCACACTGGGTGCTACATGCTGTTACTCTTTCCTCACTGCTCAGTATTAAATTTACCACAGGCAGAGGCCGATTAAATACTCAGTCTGGATTACAGTCCATCTTACATAACCTCAGTGACATGGGTTTGAAGAGCCAAATCTTTGCAAAAGTCTACAGACAGAACTTTTCCTTTACAGAGCAGTTTTGCACTCAGTGTAACAAAGCTCTTCAGATTGACATACCCCAGGACAAACAGAGGTGCCTCAGTCCCTCCTTAGGAATAGGGCTCTTCTGGGTTGGCACAGTGGCTTCTTCTAGCCACTGATACTGAGGAGGCCAAGCAGCCTCCAGCACCGTATTCACAGAGGGCTGGAAAGGATTCCTCTGCTTACATCCACGCTGGCAGCAGTAGCAGGGAACACAGCACGTAATTGGGTTCTGAATGTCCATCTTAGAATGAGGACATTTGGGCAGCACTTTTTTTTTTATTTTGTCTTCACACTGAGTTAGTTTGGTTTACTTTTATTTTTTACATGACGGTTTCCACTTTTCTCTTTATTTTGGAGGAACTAGACATTTAGTGCAAGAGCTAAGTTACAAATTTGGCAAAAGAATGAATGATTTATAACCTTTTTGACAGATACTGTGCCAGGCTAGTGGGCATTCGGAGCAGTCATTACAGAACAGAAAAAAAGCAGCTGCATATCTGACCTATTCAGAAGTCACCAAAAGGTCAGTGCTAGAAGAGTCTGGCAGTCCAGCATCAGGGTGCCAGCCTGAACCTTTCCAGGAGCATTAGTGTACAAAGCTCTGAGTGACCTTAGTGGGAGCCATAAGCACCCAGCACCTCTGAAGGCTCATCATTAACACCTTGCTCAAGGTCACGCTGCAAGCTTGCTGCAAAGCCCAGAATAATGTACAGATCTCACCTTTCACCACTTCAAGTGTCTTCTTTTACACGGACTCAAGAGCTTAAAACTAAACATTTCTCAACATTCCTTAGGTATCTAATTAAACACAAACATTTATTGTTAAAATCTGCGGCGTAAGCAATTTGCTTATGTATCATTGCAAATATATTCTGATGTTCATCCAAGCTTTCCAAGCACATATAATGACATTTCATCTTCTATTTATATTCTGAGCTGCAGTGGGGAACCGTCTTTGGAAATAAGGAGACCATTTGCTCAGAAATGAGAGTGGGAAGGGAAGGTTCTGCTCTTGAATTATTTAAAGTCTTGCAAACATTCCCAATTACGTTTAAAGCAGCATCTTAAAAAGCTCTCCTGAAAAAGCCATGTAAACACCCCTTATTTCAAAGCAGAGTTTTGAATAAAGTTTGAAGCCAAACACTAAATGCAAAATTTTATATATACAACACAATTGCTGCCAGTCTTCTGCATTGCCCTCCAGCACCAGAGAGGCCAATGCACAAGAGATCTGCATTTCACCATTGATTTTATCAGTTGAGTACTTGCTGTGCTCACAGCATTTTTGAGCAAGAACACAGACTTTCTCACAGAGCTGATACTCAAGAAGAGGAAAATATATTTTCACAAGCACTATCTGAGTTGTGATAGGCAAAGCCTTAGCACTGACTTCTTGTTTGGTTACACTAGTTATCTTCCACTTCAATGATCAGAGCACAAAACACAGCAAGCTGTACAGCAGGAGACAGCCTTGTTTTTCCTGTGAAGTCATCAGGGTTCTAAACAGACATTCCTTTTTTTTTTTTTCATTCTCCATGGCCAAAGAGAGCACACTAAAGCTCTCCTAAAACCACAAAAGCAGCAGCTATTAAAGTTCTGAGTTCAGCAAGGGTAAATCAGTAGTCTAAGAAATTAGCATCGTTTCTGGGACATCCCAAGCTCAGTTCAGGTTATAGCTGAGCTGCAAAATGAAATGAGCTGCCAGTAGTCAGAAAAAAGGTACAGAGCTGCACTCATTTCATGGTATGTGTTGTCATCATCCTGCCTCTGTTCTTATTTGCTAGGAACTGCAGAGATGGAATATATTTAGCGGGAACCCAATCAGGACTTACCTAGTAGAGTTTTAGGGTTGGTTAACCCTAACTGTACCACTGGGTTTTCTAAGATGGCTTGGAAGAGAGGGCTGTTCGTGTCAATTCCCTTATCTAAATCCTCTGGAGAAGGCTTTCTGTCTCCCAGCAGCCATTCACACTGAAAGAAATCATCAGGCACAACAGATTTCATGATTGATCACTTCACCCCAGTAACAACATCAACCAATTCTACAGTGAGAACAACCAGCTGCACAGACTACGACAGCAGCAAGGAAAAGAAATGACACTGTACTCACGGCTGCGTTTTGCTGGTTGTTGTTTACTCTGAGTGCATCCACCACTTCTTTTTCATCAAATCCCATCTCCATTAGGGCAATGACAGCCTGTAAGATTTGCATGGATTAATGTTTAAAACAAACGAGAACAACCAAATGCTTCACTTTCTGCATGGGAGCTTTTTGTGGGGTAAAAACTCAATTGTTTCCATTTGCAGACCACTATGTAAACTTTGCTACAAGGTTTTCAAATACTGTACATCAAAAGTGTCTTTATTATGGGAAGCAAGACTGAAGACAGTTCCTATTCAGTAATGAAAGATGGACACAAGGCAAAGAGCAGGCACCTGGTGTGGGAAAGAGCAAGACTGAAATATTTTTAAACTTCTCTCACATCACAAAGCTTTTGCTGATGTCTCACTGAGAGATTGAGCTCCAGAAGCTCCAAGACTCTGCCAACTTGTAGCTTTATTCACTGGATTTCATTTCACTTCCTGGCTTTATTATGTTGTTAGTATGAATTGTATATTTTGACAAGTGTACCCAGATAATGCTATAAGAATGCTTCATCACTTAGAAATTGTGCCTGGGTCATTCAATGCAGTATTTGCAGCTTTTGACTTAAATCACAAAAAACACCTATTTATGAAAGCCCAGTGGTGGATTCTAAAGAGCACCTCCTGGTGAGCTCACAGTGCGATAACAGCACGCCTTCTCCTTTCAGCTAACATGACGTTATCAGTAAAGGACAACTTCTGCAGCGGATGCAGAATGAAGGAGCAGCGAGGCAAGCAGCACACACCCGTGGGTCTGGACGAAACTCTCTTTTCCTTCGTATCTTCTTAAATATTTCAGTCAGCTCATCTTTGGCTTCTTCCCCATCTGCTTCTGAACTTGGACCTGCAGTTGCTTCAGCAGAGGATGCACCAGCTTCAGCTGCAGCTTCGGAAGGCGTCTGACCTGGCAGCGGAGCATCCACTGCAGGGTCATCTGCGTGTTCTATCAACCACTCCATGGCCTGTGTCACTGACATACTGAAAAGAAAATCAAAACAAAGGGATGAGGAACGCTCCAGACACACAGCAGCACTGCACACATATTTTTGCTTCCCGTGGTACCTTGTCTAGCTGATTAATTATTATCTGCGTAGTCATACAAAGTATTGGAGCAAATTTTGAAGCACCTTAATACTCCATGCACTTGAGGCTGCACAACAATCTCTAAAGCCAGGATGACAGAGGGGTGAAGTCCAACCAGGACAGTTGTAACTCAGGTTTTAAAGGCCACTTCATGGGGAGGCATCTTGTTCTCCACATCAGCAGCTCTATTTCACAACAAACACACACTGACTATCAACAACTGCTGACAAAACTACAAAGCATGTTCCCAATGGAACCACATCTCTGAGAGAAGCTATTCTGTTGCATCCTAGGGAGATCTCAGACATCTAGTGATAAAGGAACGCCGTTAACAGTGGAAGAAAGAGTGGGACAAACATTACACATGCACCATTCACCCTGAGCAAGAACAAAATTTAACACAGGCAATTGACTGCAAGAGCTCAAGCTAAGAGATCATGGGAGAGATCCAGCACATGCCTTCCCAATGAATTCATAGGAAGCAAAGATAACAGAGCAACTGAACGTGCAATTTCATTTGACCACACGGTAATTGGATGTTCTTAAAAAGGAAAGGGAAGCCCTTGCCTATCTGGCTTTTCAGTTACAACATGAAAGATGGAGGATATTGAGGGAGAAAGTCCTTCGAAGACCAAAGGAGAGCTACTGAAAAAGAAGGACTATTATTTGGATTTGATATCATTAGACATTTTAGTGAATAACCTAAGAAACCCATCTCAGAAGTGAGGCAGCACGACTCTTTCTTATTATGGCACAAGAACTATATTACCTCCTATTTCTCTACAGTTGTTATCTGGGCTTTGTAATATTCTTGGAATGCTTTATTTAAAAGATCAGCATAAAGTATTTTGTTACAGTTGACAAACCAGTCTGGAAGGGCTTAGCTTGCTTTTTTTTCCCCCTCTGTAAAATTTTAGAGCAGAAGATGTGAGTTTAATACTTGGAAACAGAGAGAGCTTGTCAGCCTTGGGATCTGCAGACTGACTTCTCTCCAGAGCAAATACAACATAGCTTCTCCTTTCCTCTGACAGCTGCACCTGCAGGTTGCCCGAGGCAGCACTCTTCCTTGAGCCAATGCTTTTTGCTAGTTCTAGGTGACCCACATAAGGAGATTTCCCTAAAAAAAGGTTTTGTTTTTTTTTTTAAACCATACCAAGTGATTTACAGGCAGCATGCCAAGTACACTTACTGATTTAATCGAAGGGCTTTGACAGCTCTGCTCTCTGGAAACCCCATTTCTGTAAGTTGCCGCAGAGCTATCTCATCCACTCTGTCTTCCTCATCCTCATCCAGCATGGCTACACATACACAAACAGAACAATGTTGAGACTAACTTCAAGCTAAAATAAAACCCTTTCTCAATGGAATGGCATGTGTTAAGTTCAAACCCCATTCTTCTCTTCCATCCCTGCTTTTGTTTCCGGCCAGAATTTGCTATCTCATCATTTAATGTGCTGTACTCAGCTTGATCAGGCTCAGACAAATTCTTCCAGGACAAAGACTTATTCCAGATACATTCAAGGTCTCAAACAACAGACAGCAAACTCTCATATGACTACATGTCCACATAATTAAGTACATGGGAAATTCACTGAAGTTTATCAATAATCCAGAAAGCAATTTGGACCCGGTCCTAGCAGATCTCAAGGGTTTTTCCCCACAGACTGAATCAACAGCTCCAATTTCTCCCCATTTTACTGTTTCCTCGTGCATTTCCAACTGTTCTTTACCAACTCTTGCAAAGTCCTCCAGTCATTCCACTGCTGATGATTTTGTTTTTAAATTGAACTTCTTATCTATCCCAAAGGGACCTCATAAATCGCCCAGTTTGATAAACCTACACCACAAGTTGAAATCTCTGCCGCAAAGTCATTAGCAGCTCTGCTGCTACACTGAAGTTTGGACTTAATCCTGCAAGTCTACTCTTCTGCTGTGTAAGAAAACAAGTTCCTGGGATTGAACTAGTAACTGTAAAGATATGTTCATACCGTTTGCCTTCTTAAATAGTTCAACTGCATCTGGATTCAGTGCTAGCAATTTCTGTGCAACTTCAATGAGAGAAACTAAGATCTTCCGGAGCTCTGTCTGGAACTGCAAAAAAGGAAACTGTCAAAACATTTAGATAGGAGGCTACCAGACATCACTAAATATTAATAGAGAAGCTGTTAATATCAGAAGAGAAAAAGTAGCCCCCACGCTGTTGAAGACACAGCTGGAAGTATTGCAGACAGCAGTCGACTACTGAAGTTCAAGATTTATGACTGATGTCTCTTCAAAGCCACAGCAGAGAAAACTTTGTGAAAACGTGAACTATTTAAGATTGAATTGCACATTTGCCAGATCTTCAGAAGCATACTGAGGCTTTCCCAGGGAGAAATAAAACATTTTAAGTCATAATTTAGTGCAGCGTTTCATAATCACTAAATAACTTAGGGTTTACACGCAGACTGTGCTATCTACTTTCGTATACACTGTACACACTTCAATTTCTCCCACAGAGAAAGCCTAACCACATTCATATGGAAGAGAAGAGATTATAAGATAAAAGTCTACTTGGATATCAGCGTGTGAGTTGAAGTCAAGTCCAATACTTACATCCCTCATGTTGTGCTGGGCCACAGTGCGATCTACATTGCGAGAGGGCAGATTTGCAGTTGCTTTGAGAATAGCATCCTTATCAGGAGCTTTCTGCTCTTGTTTCCTCTGAAGGACGGGAAACACGGTCAGGTTTCATAACCCATTATCCACAGAACAAAGAACACAGCATTGCTGAGAGCAGTTTCATATTCTTTACCAAGGCATCAAGCAGTGCTCTGTAACTTGCAACTAAGAAACAGCAGCCTAGCAATACAATGGATTAACAGCACTAACATCACTTTGCAATTATAGAGCAAAACAGGACCTGCTGGGTTGCCCCACTTTCAGTCCTCGTATCTATTTCTGTTATTTAAACGTGGGGAAATTCCAGCATAAAGAGGAAAAGTGATGTGCCAAACATGGAGAGAACTTGGAGGGCCTCAATTCCCAGGACCATACTCTATACTATCTGCTCAGAGCACTCTCTTCAAATCCAGGGCTTGCCAAGAGCTGTATCAATACTGTGAACAGACTAACACTTAACTGCTTCACACTGGAAGTGCTTTATTGCTTGCAAGTATCATGCAGAGATATACGGTGCCTCTGACATTTAGTACATGCTAATAGTCCAGGACAAAACATAGCAGGGGTACAAACATAAACATTTCACAGTCTTATATCTTAGGCTCTTATGGTGACATTCTGCACAGCAAGACCATAACGGAGATAGAGACATACACCAATACCTACAGGAAGCAAGAAAAAACAAAGCTGTGCAAGAAGGCAGACAGACCCAGGAATTCACAGCGTTAGGCACAAGCATTGCTCCAAGTGTTCACACAGTAACACCCACTGCAGCACCACTCGTGTCTGAACGTCATCCTGCACATCACTGACCCTCATTAAAAACTACATTCTGAGGAAAAGAAAACAAACAAACAAGAATAGCATGGGGACAACACTCCAGACCTTGTTAGGGGATGATAAGCCAGACATTACTGAAGACAGAACACAGCCTCAAGCAAATTAATGGATTTCTATAAAGTTTTCAAAAGACATGCAGTAAAGCACTTGCTATACAGTCACTAAATATATATATATTTTTTGAAGATGAAATCTACACCACTTGCACAGAGTGCATCTGCATGCCTTACTCCACGGCACGTGTTCTCACAATCCAAGTTAAAAAAAAAAAGTAAAATAATTCTTCAAAGTTTGTAGGGAGGATGAAGTATTTACAGTTTAACTGGGTGTATTTGTCCCTACACAAATAATACACCGTGACAGTATTTCTGTAGCTCATTAATAAAGCAGTTAATCAAATTGGACAAGTCAAGGAATCTTTTCAAACTCACTTTCTCCTCTGCAGACACATCTGCCATTTTGGGGAGCGGAGGCGGCGCACGCTTCTTTATTAAGAGCAAGACATCTACAAAGAGAACGATACTGATGATGTAAAACAGCTCTTGCAAGAGAAGTCATGAACTCAAGTTTTCCTAGAGATGACTTTTCTATTAATTCCACTGTTGTAGCATCTCAGTTATTACCACAGAGGTTCTCAGCTCAGAGCCCAGAACAGCCCAGTGCAGCATCTGCAGTCCTTCAGCCAGACAGAGCCTGACACGCAGTTTTCAGTCTATCACATTAAGAGGGTAAAAAGCAAACAAATCATGCTTTGTGCAACAAGTTTTGTTGGCACAGAGCAGCCAAGAACAGCAGCTGGTGCAGGCTGTTAACCCTCACTTATCCAGCTGACAAGAGCGTGAAAAGATTCACACGCTGACTTTTGGCTGCCCTGCCCAGCAGCAAGTGGAGTCAGCCAGTGGCAGTCAGCTGTTGGCTGCCATCCTGCCTCCCTGACAGCAGCCAGGCACTTAAAGGTAGAGCACATTGCAGGGGAAGGAGGGGTAAAGAAGCATTCGCATGACAGCTTAATACTGCTTAGTGGCCACAAACTGCAATTCAAAGGTCTGTAGGAGCTGGTGCCTCACCTAGAAACAATACATCACCAATCAGCAAAATAAAGCTGTGCCCTGCCTAAGATGGCAGCTCTCAGCTCCTGCCCTGCTCTAAGGGTGACACTCCCTTGGAAGAGAAAGACAAAATTGCTGATGATCATAGCAAACAGGAACACTACTCCTGCAGTTTCTGGTTCAGGCAGTAGCCCATTTTACAGCAGTCCTGCTTCTCATACTTTCTGGACCCCTGCCTTTTGTCTCCACAAGGGACCATCAGTTTAAGCTGTCCAGTAAAAAGTGACTCCAGCTATCCTGACAGCTCTCATCTTTAGGCATTCTTCTGTTTCACGTTAATCCCTGACATCTGTAAAGTTCACACATGCTCACATACTCTATTGCAGTCAGCAGTGCTGCAGTGTGGGGAGTTCTGAGCTACACTTGGAGAGGACTGAATGGGATGTAAACCGCGATGCTCAGATGCACTTCAGCAAACAACATTCCACTTGACCTGCAGACCTCAAGAAAAGCCCCAAAGGTTTCAGGCTGCTTTTCTTGAAATGCTCAGGCCGTTTTTGGGTCAATGTGAAGGATAACTGCTGCCTTGAGGGTTTAAGACATTACTTTATGGGAGAGAAAAATAATTTAACGTTTTGACTTAATGAACACTCTTTATATCCTGTGTGACTCTTAAAAGGAGTTAAGGAACGAAAACCATTCACTGTGTATTCTCATGAAGTGGAGAAAAAGTCTCTTCATTTTTGCCACCTTGTTAGTTTCCCATGTCAAAAGAGTGCTGCTCATGAAAAGTCACAAATTAGAACTCAGTTTCTCGTTTCCAGGCTGGTGAGATTAAAAGGACAACCTTACCTCTGTCTTGAATGTTCTCCTCCAGCACTGTTTTTGTGTCTGTTAGCACCTTCTCAGAAGTAGCATGTATCAACTTATGATGTGTCACAGTTTTCGGATCCTCCAAGCTCCCAGGCACACACTGCAGAAGACAAATACTGAAGATCAGAAGAAAGAAATAAACCTATTGCGTGAATCACTGCACTTCACACTTAAGATTCTCCACCTGCAACCCGTGCCACCATTTCCTACTTCCCAATAGCTTCAGTAATGGCACAACACACCAGGGGTGTACATGTGAACATAATGTATTATTAAAGAAACTGAGGGTTGAGCTGTGCAGTAATGGGGTTGGTTTCTGCCTGCACATCCAAGCTCCTGGCCGGGAAGAATAACCAGCTAAGGTAGGATTCTAGCTTTCCTTCCTCAATGCTGTTAAATCAATAGCTATGTTTAAGTTCTAACTGATGATGACACTCCACAGAACTTACAACTGTCAGTTTCAAAGACCTGATGTTACATCCCATTCATTCCACACAGGCCCTCCAAGGGCACACACAGCCTGTCTACACGAGCAGATGGGAGACTGCTGCAGAACGGTGCATCCCCATCACAATCCAAACTCAGAGTGCCTGGTCCTACGCTCAGCCCATGGAGACTGTGAGTACAGCGAGGATGGAGCTGCAGTGTCAGCTCTGCAGCAGGTCACAAAGGTCACTCGCTCACAGTGAGAAGCTGAGAGTAACAAGTTGCGTCGTGAAGCTGGAGGGGAAATTCACTGCCAGTGTTTGTGCAGAGAGGGGACTGCAATAATGCAGCACACTTCTCATTTGTAGCTTGTGTCAGAACAGAGAGACTCTGCTTCATCCAGTAATTGTTATTTACACACACTGTCAGACCAAACAAGCAACTGGCAGCAGTGAGTTTGGAGTGCCTGACCTTAAATTGGGAAGGAGGCAGCAGTCTGCGGATTGAAGCCAAAGCCTTGATGCTGGAGCCCTGTCTGGGCTTCTTGCTGAAAGCACTGAAGTCAGTTTCACAACTTTTCTTCCCCACTATAAATAATCAGCATGTGCTAATCTCCACGTATTAACACTGTGCTCTACTTTCTATTACATTTCTAAATCATATGTTGTGTTTATTCACCAAAAACTCCAGTTTGAACCCCCAAAAGCTCACAATACGAGCATCATCAGAGATTTGTTTTAGAGCTACACTAAGGAGCATGAGGAATATTTGTGCATGTAGGCACAACAAGTTCTCCTTTTTCTAGGCACAGAAACTCGAATATAGAGAACTGTTCCCCAGTACCAAACACACATTCTGCCTACAGCTGAGGAGTTTTGCTGGGACAAAGAGCCTGATGGACCCACATATCCCACCAACAATGCAAGGGACCATTTTGATCCCCTAAGAAAACTACAAGCTGAAATGCCATGCTGTTTATGTAATCAAGCACGAATCCCCCAGCATTTGTGCCCCAGCCTTACTGAATGGTTTAAATCTCCTGGTATTTTAGTGCTGCAACAGAAAATTAAGAAAAACGCATGCAGAACTTGAATTGACTCATCTTCACACTGGAGTGGCTGCAGATCCACAGCGAGAGATTTCAAGAACATTACATCAGTGCATCTAGAGACTTCTAATTTGTTTGGGTGAAAAAAACAAAGCATAATGGATGCAATTCCAGAAAGGCAGAATTAAAAATAACCACCTACCAGAACCCTGAAATGGATGCTGCTGCTCTCACCACAAAATAGGACACTTAATTCTGACCTGGCCTGCTCTGCTCACAGAAAACAGCTCTCGATGACTCCTCTTTCAGAACACATCTCTATTGAGCCACTTCTACCCCGTGTAGAACAACATCCCCACCCTTCAGGTAAGGAAGCCATTTCCAGAAGCCCCACAGACATCAGTGCTTTGCTTCAAACGTAGCATTTGGTCACAATGCAGCTCCCTTCAGAGGAATCCCTTTGGATCCACTGTCACTTTTTCTGCTGATTTCAGCTGCTGGAGAACTTGTTCGTTCCTTGCCTTTTCTCCCCAAAGGTTACACTTGTTCTCAACACAGACCTTCAGTTCCTCACCTGAACTTCCGTGCTGCTCTGATGTCTCGGCAGGATTAAGGTGAGAACGTTAGAGTCCTGCTTTGCATAGCAGCAGCTGCTTACCAATCCTTCAGCATATTAACTGCTGAACAAAAGCCAAACAACGCATTAAAGCTTAGAAGTAACAGGGAGTAGCTCCTCTAATTGATCTGATAAGTTATACTTAGGAATACATCAGTTGGACAGGTCTCCAAACAAGCTCAAAATACTATTTTTACAGATCCTTAGAGTCAGAGCCCAGAAAGGAAGAACTGGGAGCTGGGAAGCACCAACACAGGGGGAGCAAAGGATGTACCTAACAGCTGCTTCCTACCTGGCACACCAAGCTGTGCATACAGTGTGCATGCAATCACAACACTTACTAATGACATCAACGTGTAAGTGAAAGACTAGACTCACTTAAACCCTATGAATTCACAATAGAGCTGTTTTAAAACAAAAGTCCTGCAATCATCTGTTCTTATTCCCCATTTCTTTGATCACTGCTTGACAACCGTGTAGAACAGTAAGGCAAACGAAAACAGCACCTCTATGAGAGGGAATGCTCTGTGAAATACCCAGCACATCTTGGCCTATTTTAACACGCCCTGGAAACAGGAAGGCCATCTTCACAGCAGCACCTGTGTGAGCTCTCAGCAAACCACCTGGAATGGGCAGCTGGGCTGATCAGACCTGGCTGCACAGCCCTGCTTCCTGGGAACACCTGACAACAGCCAGCATTCTTGTATCACAGGCTGAAAACTGCATCCTGCCCAGAGAGCAGAGCGCTGCAGACCCACAGCAAGAGAATTCCCTGCTCAGAGGGAGGTGGTTGTGGCACCACGCAGAGGTGCAGCATGCTGGAAGATGAGCTGCCCTGCATCTTTTCATAAAGAAGGACCCTAAGGAGAGGATCTGTTGTCTCATGATTTTGCTTCCAGCATAAATATTTGCATGTCCTTTTAACACAGGAATTCACGGCAGGCTGTTCTACAGCACAGGTGAGAAACCTATTTTTGCAGATGCTTGAGCAACTGCTGGACTTACAAGCCCTGGTGATGAACGCTGAATGCCATTTGCAGAGCTTGGAATCCTGATAGACCACAAAGCTCGTTACTTATTTTTAGATTTTTATTTATTTATGATGCTTTAAAAAAAAAAAAAAGAGCACAGTTCTGCCACTCCTTATTACTAAGCTTGGGTGGCTTAAAAATCAGCAACCCTCCAAGTATGCAAAGCATACAGAGGGTCAGGAACCTCCCATATCCCTGTGCTCTGACAGTTAGCACCTCACACCTCTGTTCCTAGGACAACCTTTAACACACCTTAAAACCAACACGAAAACCATTGAGGCAGCTTAAGAGAAAGAAGGACAGAAGCACAGGAGCATTAAAAGCTCACACAGATCGCATTGGTGCATCTCAAGTGCACGGCCACAATTTCTACCAGAAATGCTACCAAGCCTCAGCAAGGAGCAGTTCTTACAGTTCTCCTCCAACTGAAGTGTTAGAACCAGGACTTCCCACGGCACCTTCAGCCAAAGCAGAGCTTGAAGTGTCAGCTTTGGGCACACGAATCACAGATCATGAAAACACCTACGGAAGTTGCGCTTGGGCTGCCGTGGTTATACTGAGCTTTCTCAGTTCTGGCTCTGAAACAAACAGTGGATTTTTAAGGAAGCCACAGGGGAGCGCGGGGCTCGATCCTGCCAGCTGCACTGCACAGCGACCTCAGCCTGGCACGGAGGAAAGGCACTGCTCCATGAGAACACTTTGGTTGTGAAATCTGCATACAGAAATAACTAGGAAAGAAAACAACCCTGCCAGGTGTTTACTCACAGACTAGACAGCGTTGCTGAAGGCAGCAGTTTCCTGGCATAGGACCACCACTACATTGTTACAGGGCAACAGATACAGCAAAAAAAATATCACCCAACCCTTTCATCAGTTATGAGAGAAAAAAGCGCATCACAAGTGACACTAGAGAGAGCAGTAAGCACTGAAATGCTAGAGGGACAGCACCCACCTTCCTAACCCCAAACTAGGCATTCTAATGGAATTGCCTCCCTTCACCTCCTGAAAGAATGGTTTCAAGGACTTCAGAGAATACACTAATCAGCATCTGAGGAGAGATGGCTGCATAAATTACCTCAAGGTGCCATCAAGATTCATCGCAATGCACCCACGATCAGGAGTCATGATTTTTCCATTTCTATTTATCCCCTCCATAAAACTATATATTATCCATAATGGTTATGCAAATCCAAACCATTAGCACAAAGCAGCCAGGAGAATGAAATCAAACATCTTGCCAAGTTATCAATTGTCTTCCACTCTGACTCGCACTGCAATGGAAGCATCTATTCAATTATGTTTCCTGATAATTAAAGGCTTTTCAGCTCTGCACATATGCATGTAATCATTACCCCACCCTACGTCTTTGTCTAATCCTTCAGCTGCACTGAACGGGGACAATACAGGAGCACTTCCTTCAGGAATGTCACAACGTGGGGAGCACAGCATCTTCACTTTGCCTCAGAAAGGATCACACCTCCCACAAATAAAACAAACCCATTTGCAGCCGTTCTCATCCCCAAATGAAGAAGCACAAAGACCAAGGCTCTAGAGGAACAGCGTGCGCTGTGAGCTGTAGATTCCAAGGCTTCTAGCTGGAAGCAACCAACCAGAAGGCACAAAGCAGAGGGCAACAGGGCTGCGGGCCACACTGGCAGCCAGCTCCCAGCCTTCACACAGCGCTCAGACTGCTGCTTGTCACAGCTTCTCACGCCGGTACTTTGCTTTACTAAAAGCATTTCTTAACGTGTCTGTAACACTTCAAAGGCAAAAGCCACTAAAAGCAATCGATACAAACTGCTCGTCCGGAGACCCTTTGCTTTCCAAGCCAACAGCTGCCCGACTCCCAGCTGCAGTTTGTGACCCAAACAGCCCGACCTGCTGCCGATTCCAGGCAGGCAGAGCCGACGTCGGCATCAGCAACAGCTTCACACCGCATTCGAAATTCAGCCCCGCAGTTTTGTAACCATTCGCTTTCACCTTTAACACCCATAGACATAAATGGGAATGGGGTAACCGCGCATTTCCCAGCCCAACTTTTACGGGCCGCCAGCGCATTTTAATCATTTTCTCTCGCAGGCAGCCAGCACCCATCTCCCCTTCGGTACATCCATGAGGGCCGCACCGCTGCGAGCAAAGGATGCCACAGAGCCCGCGGTGCCCAAAGGCTCACACACAGCGCGGCGGCTGCGGGCGCTTCTTCCAAAAGGGGAAAATCTCCCCCACCGCTCCGCGTTTTCTGCTCGTTCCCCAACGCCAACAGACAAAACGGGCTCCGCTGTCACTCGGCGCTCCCCCAGCAGCCGCTTTTCACTCCGTTTGCCGTTTCTCGCCGTCCCTCCGGGCCGTTCCCGTAACCCCGCACGGCTCGGGCTCCGCCCGCCGCTCCCAGGCCGTGATTTTCGCAACGATTTCGGCCCGAGGCGGCGGGCAGCTCCTTACGTGCTTCAGACAGCGCTCCTTCAGCTTCTCCACCGTGGTGTCCTCGGGTACCTCCTCCAGCCACTCGGCGCCCTCCATGGTGCACACCTGCAGCCGCAGCACCTTCCCCGCGAAGATCTTCTCCTCCTGCACGAACATCGCCGCCGGTCCCGCTCCTCCCCGCCCCGCCGACGCCTCAGCACGGCCCCGGGCCCCGCAGCGCTACCGCCGGCCCATGAAGGTGACCCCGGGAGCCCCGGAGGAGCCGCGATGAACCCGCGCCGCCGGCACCGCTGGGCCCGGCGCTGCGCTGAGGGGACGAGGGCGCACCGGGCGGCCGGAAGCGGAAGGGCGCGGCGGCGCGGTGCCTGCTGGGAGTTGGAGTTTTCGGCGGCGGAAGTGAAAGCCGAGCCGGGGGGCGGGGCTGAAAGAGCCGAGGCGCCCTCCCCCCCCCCTCCCCCGCATCTCCCGCCGCGCTGCAAGCCGGGAGCCGCAGTCCGCCCGCAATGCCGCCCCCTGCCGGCAGCGTCGAGCGCGGTTCCGCGTTCCGTCGGCAGGTGGCGCCGGGCGGCCGCAGCCTGAGGGCGCCCCGTGCGGGCGCGGCACTGAGGAGAAGCCCGGGCGGGGGGAGCGCAGCCCCGAGCTGTGATGGGCCGGAGCGCAGCGCTGTGGGGAGCGGCTGAAGGGCCTGGGATGCGACAGAGGGGCTGAAGGTCGGGTTGGGTGCGAGGCTGAACACCGACCCGGTGACCCCGGCGCTGCTGGGAGCTGTCGGGACGCGTTCCAGCACTGATTTCCACGCAGGTTGAGTTCAACCCTGAGCTCGGATTTGCAGATGGAATTGAAACTGCTGCAGAAAAAAACAAAAAGAAAGAAAAAAGAAAAAAGAGATTTCTGCTGGGCAGCCACCGCCTGCATCAGAGCCTAACGCGAGTGGAGTGCTTTATTCTCACGCTTTGAATGCAGCTCCCGTGTGCTTGATGAAATGTAGCCATAAAATTGCAAATACGAGGCAATTTGAGTACTGATGGCTAATGCATAACGGCCGAGGAAATGTGAGCGTTTAAAAATGTCCCATTTAAACGTGGGCATTGCCTCCTGCGCCCGCACCGCGGTAGAATAAATAAACAGTATATATTTATTATGTTCATGTTGTCTAAAGCCAAAAGAATGAGCGCACAATGCGTTACTTGCTTCCTATGACTGGTACTTTATGCCCCAAAAAGACCAGCGTGTGAATGGGAAAAGGTGGCAACTAACATGTCTCTACCTTGGAGGAATGGCTTCCTTTGTTTTATGTCTGCAGATGAACGATTTTATGGGATCGCATCGAGCATCAGACTCTCCCACAGCACTGAGCAGGACGCCAGCCCTGCAGGAGCCATATGGAGCCGGCCGTGCTGCCTGGCTTCTCCTGTGGTGCGAATTGGAGCGGTTTTGGAGCTGCTCCCCCATGCTGGCAGCCCTCTGGGGGGATCCCATGCGTGAGGACTCCTCCACGTGCCCTGGGCTCAGCCCCTCTTGGGCAGATGTCTGCTGATGGAGGGACCCCAAGGAGCTGCACCCCGACCGGTGGGTGCAGGAGGAGCAGAGAAATCTCCACCAGGTCCGTAATCTCTTCTAAGTTGTCTGAGAGTGGGAGGAATAAAGAGAGTAAAAATTATCCCTTCTTCTTCCCTGCCCTCCCCCTCTGTACCCCCCAGCAGCATTTCTGGGCACTCTCAGAATTTATTGAGACAACTCCTGTGGGATGCTACATCATGTCATCCAAGTCTTCCCTATTGACTCTCTTCTGCCGCCGCTGAGTGAAGAAATATGATAGCAGGAGGGATAATGAAGCCGACGTTTTCTTCAAGTCAAACTGATTCTCTCCTAAGATGGGATAAAAGGGTAAAGAACTTTCCCTTCGCAATATTTTTCTCAGTAATGTGTTTTGACAATTTAATTTAGGAGTCATAGAGTAGCGCAGACAAAGTCACCCAGTGGGTGGACATCGGAGAGTTCAGTTGCCTTTGTGATGAATTGGTGATAGTACAGAGATGACAAAACAACACAGGGGGACAAGAAGGAGGCTGGCAGCACTGTCGGCAACGTGTGCAGGATAAATTGAACACTACACTTCATCCAGGATCTTCGACAGTCCCAGGCATCCCAATATAATTTATGAATTGCAATTAGCATTTTATTAGGCTCGTCTTTGAGCTACATGCCTGCTATCACGCGTGCTCGGGTTTTGCAAAACTTGCAGCAAGAAGTTTTTCTGAGTTTGAAGCAGCTATTTGTTTGAATCGAAGCAATAAATACGCCGAGGAGGGCTGGTGTGTGGATTCCAAGCCCCATCCTGGCGCTTTGAGGCCGATGAATCCTGGATATTCTTTTCCTGAGACGTGGAAATGCCGGTCTGTCACCCCTCAGCCACTTCAATGGGCAGACAGAGGAGCAATCGTTCCTTTTGGGCGCCCCCAAGGCTGCCCCATAGCAGCTTCCATCCCCCGTGCCCTGTCCCAGCACTGCCCCATGGCAGCAGCCCACGTCTCCCATACCTGGGGCAGGGCAGCACAGCCCTGCTGCGCAATTTACCTCCCGAATCACTCCGAAAGGCCCCTGACTGAGCTCCAAACGACTCTGTGGGTTGTTATAAATATACAAAGCTTTTTGTGGGGATATTCATGAAATTCTATCACCGCTTACTCTGGCTGGTAATGGCCTTGTTTATGTATGGTCTCCATACCTGCCTTTGCAGCCTCTCCAAACACAATTCTATTACTGTGTGTAACTGCTCTATCAGCGTGGTGCTTAGTGCTTGCTGCTCTCCAGCTCAGCTCCTTAATGGCCAGGGAAGGTATTAGGCACCGCTGCTTGCGAGCGTTCAGAAGAAAGTTCAAATCTCACAATGTCTTTATTTTAAAATTCATGGAATTTCTAAGCACCAACTTTTAAGCCGTGACCAAACACTCATCTCCTCCTTAAACAACCTTTTACTTCCCTCTGTTTCCCTCCACCAGTTACCTGGGGGCAGAGAGGCAGGCTGTGGCTTCTTTGCAGCTCGTGGAGATCCTTTCCTGGGCTCCTCGCAGGCTTTGGCAGGATGTCACAATTTAATTGTTGGAAACAAGAGCAGGAAATATTAGCAGCACCAGCGCAATAGGATTTTAATTTAGCTTCAGGGTAGAAATGGGTCTCTAGCAGAGTGCCAGCCTCCAGGATTGCCTTCAAGTGCAAGGAGCCTGGAGTTTGGCTAATAGTTTGCACAACTGGGGTAATTCTGCAGGGATGCAAGGGACTTAATTGGGCTTGTGCTTAAACATCCTCATAATGCGAGGCACGCTGCGTGCTCTGAGCATTATTATTAAACAGCCCATTGCCCTTTTTAATGATCATCTTGGATCACCGTAACAGTGATCAGCAAATAATCCTGGACAAATAAACATCTGTCTTCTGCATCTGCACAGAGCGGAGCTGTGCTGGGCGTGGGAGCAGCTGCACCCCGGCCCATTCAGCCCCATGGCAGCCTCCCCCCCCCAGCCCCACAGCCCTACTGCCTTCATGGGGGGCTGACATCTGTCCTTGTCATCCTTATCCCCATAGGCTGCCCCCTCCAGCCCTGAACACCTCCGCACTGCATGGGAACGTGTCGCTGCCCGCCTCGACATGGAGGTAAAATATGGGGCAGCGCTGAATTATTCAGCTGGTGAGAAGGGGCTCTCAGGATGGTGTGTTGCTCTTCTGCAGTGTAATTAATAGTCTTTAGATTAAATATGAAATCATTCCTCATCATTAATAATTTAGCTGCAGCGTGGCGATCTTAAGAGAGCGGCGCACTTCATATTCTCCTCAAGTACGTTGCCTGAATCGCTTTGGGGGAAGCCGGACGCCTTTTCATCCATCTCAATTACAAGCCCTGGCTGCTCATTTCCTTCCTGAGCACTGTTTTGCCAAGGTGTAAAACTCTTCCACTCTGTCCTTTCTCTCTCTAACAGCCTGGGAAGTGAGAGGACGACGTTCTTCATCGATAACTGTTTCCTTCCTGCAACGCGCCGCTTCCATGAGACCTCCCAAACTCCTCAGCCTCGGGCCCCAGGAGATGCTGCTGCTTTGGAGCTAGGGTTCATCCTGGATGCAGTCCCACCGCCCTGCCCATGGGCTTTCCTCTGCTCCCTGCAGCTGTGCTGGGTCTGATCCGCTCGGGGCAGCTCCGATGCTGATGATGAACAGCTGGGAGAAAGCAATCTCAGTGCCACCTCTCCTGCACCACTTCCAGCACCGTCAGTGGGGAAAAGGGGAAAACCAGCAGCTGTGCTCTGCTGTGCCGCTCATCAGCTGCAGTGTGAGGGCAGGAAGGAGCCGTGGGACGCCGGGCTGCGAGGGGAGCAGCGCTTCGCCCCGCTCCAGTGTTCCTATTGCCAACAGCCAACAGCTGTCAGGCAGCTGCTGCACTGAAATGCCAAAGCCCCGCTGGGTGCCGGGTGCTGGGAGCAGGATGGGGCTGCAGGGCAGTGGCTTTCTGAGGTCCCAATGGATATTCACAGAATCCACGGAGGGAACATCCTCAGCAAAGGCATTCACCAAATGTCACATCTCCCCGGCAGCCCTAAATAACGCCGTAACCTTTCTGCAGCGCCCGTGATTCATGCGCTCGCTGCTACAATAGAATAAACTTGTTTGCACACCTGGCTGTGTTTTAAATAGCTTTAATCCCTCTGTGCCTCCCCCACCTCCTGCGACGGTTGCTGCCGAGCGCTGCCAACGCAGCTCAGCTCTCCATCACCACATCCCTCTGCATGCAGACAGTGATGGGGAGAGCCCCATCCCCATCCCCA